>NC_092264.1:20886382-21048756 GCF_036320965.1 Panulirus ornatus
GATCCAATTCACTCTATTCCTTGCACTCCTTTCACCCTCCTGCATGTTCAGGCCCCGATCACACAAAATCTTTTTCACTCCATCTTTCCACCTCCAATTTGGTCTCCCACTTCTCCTCGTTCCCTCCACCTCCGACACATATATCCTCTTGGTCAATCTTTCCTCACTCATTCTCTCCATGTGCCCAAACCATTTCAAAACACCCTCTTCTGCTCTCTCAACCACGCTCTTTTTATTTCCACACATCTCTCTTACCCTTACGTTACTTACTCGATCAAACCACCTCACACCACACATTGTCCTCAAACATCTCATTTCCAGCACATCCATCCTCCTGCGCACAACTCTATCCATAGCCCACGCCTCGCAACCATACAACATTGTTGGAACCACTATTCCTTCAAACATACCCATTTTTGCTTTCCGAGATAATGTTCTCGACTTCCAAACATTCTTCAAGGCTCCCAGGATTTTCGCCCCCTCCCCCACCCTATGATTGACTTTCACTTCCATGGTTCCATTTGCTGCCAGATCCACTCGCAGATATCTAAAACACTACTTCCTCCAGTTTTTCTCCATTCAAACTTACCTCCCAATTGACTTGACCCTCAACCCTACTGTACCTAATAACCTTGCTCTTATTCACATTTACTCTGAACTTTCTTCTTTCACACACTTTACCACATTCAGTCACCAGCTTCTGCAGTTTCTCACATGAATCAGCCACCAGTGCTGTATCATCAGCGAACAACAAATGACTCACTTCCCAAGGTCTCTCATCCACAACAGACTGCATACTTGCCCCTCTTTCCAAAACTCTTGCATTCACCTCCATAACAACCTCATCCATAAACAAATTAAACAACCATGGAGACATCAAACATCCCTGCCGCAAACCTACATTCACTGAGAACCAATCACTTTCCTCTCTTCCTGCACATACATATGCCTTACATCTTCGATAAAAACTTTTCACTGCTTCTAACAACTTTCCTCCCACACCATATATTCTTAATACCTTCCACAGAGCAACTCAATCAACTCTATCATATGCCTTCTCCAGATCCCTAAATGCTACATACAAATCCATTTGCTTTCCATGGTTTACCCCAGACAATTCACATGCCATGGTTCAATCCACTGACAGGAAGTCGATCCCGGTTATACCACATTGTTCCAATTCACTCTATTCCTTGCATGCCTTTTGCCCTCCTGTATGTTCAGGCCCCAATTGCTCAAAATCTTTTTCACTCCATCCTTCCACCTCCCATTTGGTCTCCTGCTTCTCGTTCCCTCTACCTCTGACTCATATATCCTCTTTGTCAATCTTTCCTCACTCATTCTCTCCATGTGACCAAACCATTTCAACACACCCTCCTCTGCTCTCTCAACCACACTTGTTTTATTACAACACATCTCTCTTACCCTTTCATTACTTAATTGATCAAACCACCTCACACCACATATTGTTCTTAAACATTTCATTTCCAACACATCCACCCTCCTCTGAACAACCCTATCTATAGCCCATGCCTCATAACCATATAACATTGTTGGAACCACTATTCCTTCAAATATACCCATTTTTGCTCTCTGAAATAACGTTCTCACCTTCCACACATTCTTCAACGCTCCCAGAACCTTCGCCCCCTGTCCCACCCTGTGACTCACTTCTGCTTCCATGGTTACATCTACTGTTAAGTCCACTCCCATTTATCTAAAACACTTCACTTCCTCCAATTTTCTCCATTCAAACTTACCTCCCAATTAACTTGTCCCTCAACCCTACTGAACCTAATAACCTTGCTCTTATACACATTTACTCTCAACTTCCTTCTTTCACACACTTTACCAAACTCAGTCTCCAACCTCTGTAGTTTCTCACCTGAACCAGCCACCAGTGCTGTATCATCATTGAACAACAACTGACTCACTTCCCAAGCCCTCTCATCCAGAACAGACTGCATACTTGCCCCTCTTTCGAAGACTTACATTCAACTCCTTAACCTCTCCCATAAACAAATTAAACAACCATGGAGACATCTTGCACCCCTGCAGCAAATGACATTCACTGGGAATGAATCACTAACCTCTCTTCCTACTCGTACACATGTCTTACATCCTTAGTAAAAACTTTTCACTGCTTCTAGCAACTTACCTCACGCACCATATATTCTTAAAACCTTCCATAAAGCACATCTATCCACCCTATCATATGCTTTTTCCAGATCCATAAATGCTACGTACAAATCCATCTGTTTTTTTAAGTATTTCTCACTTACATTCTTCAAAGCAAACACCTAATCCACACATCCTCTACCACTTCTGAAACCACACTGCTCCTCCCCAATCTGATGCTCTGTACATTCCTTTACCTTCTCAGTCAACACCCTCCTGCTCTGTACATTCCTTTACCTTCTGAGTCAACACTCTCCCACATAATTTCCCAGGAATACTCAACAAACTTATGTCTCTGTAATTTGAACACTCACGTTTATCCCTTTGCCTCTGTACAATGGCACTACGCATGCATTACACCAATCCTCAGGCACTTCACCATGATCCATACATACAATGAATATCCTTACCAACCAGTCAAGAACAGTCACCCCCTATTTTAATAAATTCCACTGCAATACCATCCTCACCCGCCACCTTGCCGGCTTTCATCTTCTGCAAAGCTTTCACTGCCTCTTTGTTCACCAAACCATTCTCCCTGACCCTCTCACTTCGCACTCCATCCCGGCCAAAACACCCTATATCTGCCAATCTATCATCAAACACATTCAGCAAACCTTCAAAATATTCATTCCATGTCCTCACTTCATCACTAGTTGTTATTACCTCCCCATTTGCCCCCTTCATCAATGTTCCCATTTATATATATATATATATATATATATATATATATATATATATATATATATATATATATATATATACAAGAGTAAAAGCACGGTACATATGTAAAGGGTTCAAAGACCAGGTAAAACTAGTGTAAACCTCCCCATAATACAAATAGTAATCAGATGTGGTGATATAGGAAACAGACACAGGTATATCATCTAGATTAGATAGCTTAGATAGAAGGAAAGCAACTATTGAGACAAAGTTGAAAGATACTTCCACCTTCCAAACTGCGAGAAAAACTTGTTGCCATATTACCTAACCAAACAAACTCTCCACTCACAATAGGTATAGCATATTAGATGATGACAGGATGATCATAGCATCATCCTGGTTGGGGACCCTAGTCAGACATCAGGAACAGGAGTTGTGTGTGCAGGGTACAGATAGGAAGAACTTTTGTTATACTGGTGCTGAGATAGAACATATCCTAGATAAGTTTGACTACATAGTCTCAAACAATGCTGAGGATGTGATTTTTGTTTGAATGGTGGGGACAACGAATGCAGTTTACAGGAGATTGGAAGAAATAGTAGTGAAGTATAGAGAACTTATTAACAAGGTCAAAGAAAGTAACAGGAAGCTAATAATACTGAGATTGCTGCCAAGGTATGATGTCAATTCCTGTACCCTCAGTAGAATGCTGTGGATAAACAGGAGAATTGAAGCTCTCTGTAAGGAGGATAGTGTGTTTAGTATAGACCTGTGGGACCATTTTAGTCATGATTGATCTCAGTATGCTAGGGATGGTCTTCACTTAAATGGAATACAGTACAGAGAGGTAGAACTTATGTTATGCAGGTGCTAAGATAGAACATGTCCTAGATAAGTTTGACTGCATAGTTTCAAACAATGCCGAGGATGTGATTTTTGTTGTTCAGGTGGGGATGAACAGTGCAGTTAATGGGAGATTGGAAGAAATAGTAGTGAAGTATAAAGAACTTATTAACAAATTCAAAGAAAGTCATGATGCCAAGGTATGATGTCGATTCCTGTACCCTCAGTAGAATGCTGGGGATGAATAGGAGAATGAAGCTCTCTGTAAGGAGGAGGATAGTGTGTTTAGTATAGACCTGTGGGACCATTTTAGTCAGGATAGATCTCTATATGCTAGGGATGGTCTTCACTTAAATGGAATAGAAAAATCCTGCCTTGGCAGAGTACTGGACGAGAATATTAGGTTTTTTTTTTTTGATAAACTACTTTGGAAAGAAAATCAGTCTAGCAAACAAAGGAACTAGGAGAGTGGGGTAGGGTGAGGGAGTAGCTGTGGGGGTGGGTTGGTGCTGGGGGGAATCTGATTGTGAATGGGATCTGAGGAACATGGCGTCCAGTTCGATCACTATAATGGTAGTGGTAGAGGATGGATGGGACCTTGGTGGTAGGGATCCTCAGGGAGTAGTGGTAACCTCACAAGCAGAGGAATTAGCAAAGAAAGGTCAAGTAGGGTCAGATGGGGACAACTTAGGTAGTATAAGCAGTGGATTAGCACAGCTACAGGTCAACTCTCAGGTAACTTTTAGGAACAAGGCTAGAAGGGTCCAGTGTGGGGAGGGGGAGGGTCAGAGTAAGGTGGCAAACTTGAAACAGATGGAGAACCATCTCTCTCCCACTGCTGCATTCATACATTAAGAGTGATAATACAAACAAGCATACCAACCGAATATAAAAAAAAAGGCAAATTCAGTCCAAAAATCAACTCCAAAGAAAATAAGTTTAATGCATACAAATGCCTAGTCCATCATTATGAAACGTGATGAACATTATTATTTTTTTTTTATAATACTTTGTCGCTGTCTCCCGCGTTTGCGAGGTAGCGCAAGGAAACAGACGAAAGAAATGGCCCAACCCCCCCCCATACACATGTATATACATACGTCCACACACGCAAATATACATACCTACACAGCTTTCCATGGTTTACCCCAGACGCTTCACATGCCCTGCTTCAATCCACTGACAGCACGTCAACCCCGGTATACCACATCGCTCCGATTCACTCTATTCCTTGCCCTCCTTTCACCCTCCTGCATGTTCAGGCCCCGATCACACAAAATCTTTTTCACTCCATCTTTCCACCTCCAATTTGGTCTCCCTCTTCTCCTTGTTCCCTCCACCTCCGACACATATATCCTCTTGGTCAATCTTTCCTCACTCATCCTCTCCATGTGCCCAAACCACTTCAAAACACCATCTTCTGCTCTCTCAACCACGCTCTTTTTATTTCCACACATCTCTCTTACCCTTACGTTACTCACTCGATCAAACCACCTCACACCACACATTGTCCTCAAACATCTCATTTTCAGCACATCCATCCTCCTGCGCACAACTCTATCCATAGCCCACGCCTCGCAACCATACAACATTGTTGGAAGCCACTATTCCTTCAAACATACCCATTTTTGCTTTCCGAGATAATGTTCTCGACTTCCACACATTCTTCAAGGCCCCCAGGATTTTCGCCCCCTCCCCCACCCTATGATCCACTTCCGCTTCCATGGTTCCATCCGCTGCCAGATCCACTCCCAGATATCTAAAACACTTCACTTCCTCCAGTTTTTCTCCATTCAAACTCACCTCCCAATTGACTTGACCCTCAACCCTACTGTACCTAATAACCTTGCTCTTATTCACATTTACTCTTAACTTTCTTCTTCCACACACTTTTCCAAACTCAGTCACCAGCTTCTGCAGTTTCTCACATGAATCAGCCACCAGCGCTGTATCATCAGCGAACAACAACTGACTCACTTCCCAAGCTCTCTCATCCCCAACAGACTTCATACTTGCCCCTCTTTCCAAAACTCTTGCATTTACCTCCCTAACAACCCCATCCATAAACAAATTAAACAACCATGGAGACATCACACACCCCTGCCGCAAACCTACATTCACTGAGAACCAATCACTTTCCTCTCTTCCTACACGTACACATGCCTTACATCCTCGATAAAAACTTTTCACTGCTTCTAACAACTTTCCTCCCACACCATATATTCTTAATACCTTCCACAGAGCATCTCTATCAACTCTATCATATGCCTTCTCCAGATCCATAAATGCTACATACAAATCCATTTGCTTTTCTAAGTATTTCTCACATACATTCTTCAAAGCAAACACCTGATCCACACATCCTCTACCACTTCTGAAACCACACTGCTCTTCCCCAATCTGATGCTCTGTACATGCCTTCACCCTCTCAATCAATACTCTCCCATATAATTTACCAGGAATACTCAACAAACTTATACCTCTGTAATTTGAGCACTCACTCTTATCCCCTTTGCCTTTGTACAATGGCACTATGCACGCATTCCGCCAATCCTCAGGCACCTCACCATGAGTCATACATACATTAAATAACCTTACCAACCAGTCAACAATACAGTCACCCCCTTTTTTAATAAATTCCACTGCAATACCATCCAAACCTGC
Source organism: Panulirus ornatus (assembly GCF_036320965.1). Taxonomy (NCBI): domain Eukaryota; kingdom Metazoa; phylum Arthropoda; class Malacostraca; order Decapoda; family Palinuridae; genus Panulirus; species Panulirus ornatus. The sequence continues at coordinate 20,892,731 of NC_092264.1, forward strand.
TGCCTTGCCGGCTTTCATCTTCCGCAAAGCTTTCACTACCTCTTCTCTGTTTACCAAATCATTTTCCCTAACCCTCTCACTTTGCACACCACCTCGACCAAAACACCCTATATCTGCCACTCTATCATCAAACACATTCAACAAACCTTCAAAATACTCACTCCATCTCCTTCTCACATCACCACTACTTGTTATCACCTCCCCACTTGCGCCCTTCACCGAAGTTCCCATTTGCTCCCTTGTCTTACGCACTTTATTTACCTCCTTCCAGAACATCTTTTTATTCTCCCTAAAATTTAATGATACTCTCTCACCCCAACTCTCATTTGCCCTTTTTTTCACCTCTTGCACCTTTCTCTTGAACTCCTGTATCTTTCTTTTATACATCTCTCACTCAATTGCATTTTTTCCCTGCAAAAATCGTCCAAATGCCTCTCTCTTCTCTTTCACTAATACTCTTACTTCTTCATCCCACCACTCACTACCCTTTCTAATCAACCCACCTCCCACTCTTCTCATGCCACAAGCATCTTTTGCGCAATCCATCACTGATTCCCTAAATACATCCCATTCCTCCCCCACTCCCCTTACTTCCATTGTTCTCACCTTTTTCCATTCTGTACTCAGTCTCTCCTGGTACTTCCTCACACAGGTCTCCTTCTCAAGCTCACTTACTCTCACCACCCTCTTCACCCCAACATTCACTCTTCTTTTCTGAAAACCCATACAAATCTTCACCTTAGCCTCCACAAGATAATGATCAGACATCCCTCCAGTTGCACCTCTCAGCACATTAACATCCAAAAGTCTCTCTTTCACACGCCTGTCAATTAACACGTAATCCAATAACGCTCTCTGGCCATCTCTCCTACTTACATAAGTATACTTATGTATATCTCGCTTTTTAAACCAGGTATTCCCAATCATCAGTCCTTTCTCAGCACATAAATCTACAAGCTCTTCACCATTTCCATTTACAACACTGAACACCCCATGTATACCAATTATTCCCTCAACTGCCACATTACTCACCTTTGCATTCAAATCACCCATCACTATGACCCGGTCTCGTGCATCAAAACCACTAACACACTCATTCAGCTGCTCCCAAAACACTTGCCTCTCTTGATCTTTCTTCTCATGCCCAGGTGCATATGCACCAATAATCACCCACCTCTCTCCATCAACTTTCAGTTTTACCCATATTAATCGAGAATTTACTTTCTTACACTCTATCACATACTCCCACAACTCCTGTTTCAGGAGTATTGCTACTCCTTCCCTTGCTCTTGTCCTCTCACTAACCCCTGACTTTACTCCCCAGACATTCCCAAACCACTCTTCCCCTTTACCCTTGAGCTTCGTTTCACTCAGAACCAAAACATCCAGGTTCCTTTCCTCAAACATACTACCTATCTCTCCTTTTTTCACATCTTGGTTACATCCACACACATTTAGGCACCCCACTCTGAGCCTTCGAGGAGGATGAGCACTCCCCGCATGACTCCTTCTTCTGTTTCCCATTTTAGAAAGTTAATACAAGGAGGGGAGGATTTCTGGCCCCCCGCTCCCGTCCCCTCTAGTCGCTTCTACGACACGCGAGGAATATATATACATATGTTGACTAGTTGGTAAGGTTATTTAATGTATGTATGACTCATGGTGAGGTGCCTGAGGATTGGCGGAATGCGTGCATAGTGCCATTGTACAAAGGCAAAGGGGATAAGAGTGAGTGCTCAAATTACAGAGGTATAAGTTTGTTGAGTATTCCTGGTAAATTATATGGGAGAGTATTGATTGAGAGGGTGAAGGCATGTACAGAGCATCAGATTGGGGAAGAGCAGTGTGGTTTCAGAAGTGGTAGAGGATGTGTGGATCAGGTGTTTGCTTTGAAGAATGTATGTGAGAAATACTTAGAAAAGCAAATGGATTTGTATGTAGCATTTATGGATCTGGAGAAGGCATATGATAGAGTTGATAGAGATGCTCTGTGGAAGGTATTAAGAATATATGGTGTGGGAGGAAAGTTGTTAGAAGCAGTGAAAAGTTTTTATCGAGGATGTAAGGCATGTGTACGTGTAGGAAGAGAGGAAAGTGATTGGTTCTCAGTGAATGTAGGTTTGCGGCAGGGGTGTGTGATGTCTCCATGGTTGTTTAATTTGTTTATGGATGGGGTTGTTAGGGAGGTAAATGCAAGAGTTTTGGAAAGAGGGGCAAGTATGAAGTCTGTTGGGGATGAGAGAGCTTGGGAAGTGAGTCAGTTGTTGTTCGCTGATGATACAGCGCTGGTGGCTGATTCATGTGAGAAACTGCAGAAGCTGGTGACTGAGTTTGGAAAAGTGTGTGGAAGAAGAAAGTTAAGAGTAAATGTGAATAAGAGCAAGGTTATTAGGTACAGTAGGGTTGAGGGTCAAGTCAATTGGGAGGTGAGTTTGAATGGAGAAAAACTGGAGGAAGTGAAGTGTTTTAGATATCTGGGAGTGGATCTGGCAGTGGATGGAACCATGGAAGCGGAAGTGGATCATAGGGTGGGGGAGGGGGCGAAAATTCTGGGGGCCTTGAAGAATGTGTGGAAGTCGAGAACATTATCTCGGAAAGCAAAAATGGGTATGTTTGAAGGAATAGTGGTTCCAACAATGTTGTATGGTTGCGAGGCGTGGGCTATGGATAGAGTTGTGCGCAGGAGGATGGATGTGCTGGAAATGAGATGTTTGAGGACAATGTGTGGTGTGAGGTGGTTTGATCGAGTGAGTAACGTAAGGGTAAGAGAGATGTGTGGAAATAAAAAGAGCGTGGTTGAGAGAGCAGAAGAGGGTGTTTTGAAGTGGTTTGGGCACATGGAGAGGATGAGTGAGGAAAGATTGACCAAGAGGATATATGTGTCGGAGGTGGAGGGAACAAGGAGAAGAGGGAGACCAAATTGGAGGTGGAAAGATGGAGTGAAAAAGATTTTGTGTGATCGGGGCCTGAACATGCAGGAGGGTGAAAGGAGGGCAAGGAATAGAGTGAATTGGAGCGATGTGGTATACCGGGGTTGACGTGCTGTCAGTGGATTGAAGCAGGGCATGTGAAGCGTCTGGGGTAAACCATGGAAAGCTGTGTAGGTATGTATATTTGCGTGTGTGGACGTATGTATATACATGTGTATGGGGGGGGAGTTGGGCCATTTCTTTCGTCTGTTTCCTTGCGCTACCTCGCAAACGCGGGAGACAGCGACAAAGTATAATAAATAAATAAATAAATATACATATACACATACACACACATACACATACATACGCACATATACACACACACACATACATATATATACATATGAGAAATGCAAGAAACAATCTAGAAAATTGAAACCTCTAGCTTGAAATGAATGAAAAAAAAAAAAAAAAAAAAGAAAAAAAAAAAAAAAAAAAAAGAATGTCACACAATGGTTCAACCTCTGGCTATGGAAAAAAGGAAATGCATAATCTATTTACACAAACATATGAACATATCCTATGCAATTACCAAAAAAACTAACATTATTGCAATCTCACCAAGTTAGCAATTCCCAGATACAAACTATTTATGAAAGATCTTTTATACAAGGTAGGTGGAGGAGTTTTGATCTATGTTGATAATCTATATGCTATTAAGATAAGCAAAGTAGACACATACACTTCTGACTTTATATTGACATTACCATCATGTTCAAAAATAAACTACATCTTGGTGTTATATACAGACCTCCTAAGCAAAAAGAGGATGATGATAAGATGCTATACAATGGATTCAAAACTATAATAAACAGTAAAGAGGTTATAATAGTTTGACTTCAACTGTCCCAACATAAACTGGAACATGTGAACAGGTGACTGAGTGGGAACGAGACTAATGGAACTAATTGAAGATGCTGTTCTAGAACAATTAATTAAAAGACCAACCGAAGATAAAAACATTCTTGGTCTTGTCCTCACCAGTGACACAAACTTAATCAACTCTTGCGAAGTAGATGAGAGTTTGTCAAACAGCTATCACAGTGTGATTAGATTAGAGATAAACTCAGATTATGAAATAATTGACATCAAACTCACATTACAAGTGAGGAAATTTTGAAGAGACACAAAATTCACAGTGCCAGTTGGACAGAACTTCTTGATTTTTTACACAGGAGAGGACATGTGGAATAATTCTAAAAACATACTACTTGAGATTGAAAATAAACATATATCACTAATTCCGAACAGAACTTGTAATATTTCAAAAACATCATGGATGAATAGGATAATAGAAAGACTAATTCACCAAAAGAAGAAAACAAGAAATTCAAATCAATGGGAACCAATGAAAATCAAGAATTAATCAAAATCCAAAGAGAGTGTAGGAAGGTCATGAGACAATAAAAACACGAGGAAGAAAAAAGAATTTTTTTTGAAAGTTAAGAATAATCCTAAAGAACTCTTCAGATATATAAGACAAAGGAATTGGACCATTACAAAATGAACACGACACACTAACTACTAACAACAAGGAAATGGCTACCATACTAAATCATTCTTTTAACTTTGTATTCACAATTGAAGAAACATCTTGAATACCAAAACCAAATAAAATGTTTCAAGGATGTGATGAAGAGTTGAAAGTTAGAGAAATAGAGAGCTCTGAAGTACTTAATACCTGGACCAATAAAATCCTAACAAATCCAACAGCCCAGATAACTTAGCTCCAAGATTTTTTAAAAAGAAGTCAAAAGACAACTAGTGTACCCCATAAAAATATTCAACAAATCTCTATCAGACAGTCAAATTGCCAACTGACTGGAAACTAGCATATGTTACCTCTATGTATAAAAAAGGAGACAAAATGTATGACTTGCAACTACTGCCCAATTAGCCTTATGTTAGTGTTCAGTAAAACAATGGAAAAAATACAATAAGACTTGTCTTTTTTCTAGAACACAAAATCATATCGGACAACCAAGATGGGTCCCACAATAGATTCTTTCTGACAAATTCACTGGATTTTTCTTTCTTTTATCAGAATTGGAATAGAAAAAAAAATCTGATGTAGTCTATTTAGATTTCCAAAGAGCTTTCAATTAACAGACTTTTACATAAACTCAAAGCACAAAGAACCAGTGAAGAACTCTGTCCATGGATCAGAGACTGGCTTACCAGGAGAAAGCAGCATTTAGCAATAAACAGCGAAGCCTCAGACTGACTAGACTTAACGAGTGGTGTGCCACAGGGGTCAGTCCTGAGCCCAATTCTTTTCATAATATACATTAATGACCTAAACCTCGTTCTCATATCTAAGATCTCCAAATCTGCTGATGATACTAAATTAGGACGTAGAGCTGTAAACAGACAGGAGTGCAAAATGACCCAAGAGATTTTAACTTCCTAGCAGAGTGGTCAGACAGATGGCAAATGAAGTTTAATGTAAGCAAGTGTAAAGTTATGCATTTTGGAGACAAGAATTTACATTATGACTAAAAAGTATTCAGAAACTCTCTAACTAAAGTAAATGAAGAAAAGTACCTTGGAGTTGTTATTAGCAACAACCTGAAATACACCAAACAGTGTCAAGCAGCAAGTAAAATAGGTTACCAAATGTTGGGTTTCATAACCAAGAACATAGATTACAAGACACAAGAAACAATTTTCACATTATAAGTTTCTAGAAAGACCACACCTTGAATATGCAGTCCAGTTTTGGTCCCCAAACTATAAAAAAGTATGAGGAAAAATTAGAGCAAGTACCAAGACATGCGACAAAATTGATCCCATCCCTTAAAAATCTGGCATACAAAGAGAGACTAAAAAGGTTAGATCTCTTCTCCCTTAAAAAATATAGACTTTGCGACGTAATCCAACAAGTGTTCAAAATTCCGAACAAGTTCAATAAAGTACATCATGAGCATCTTTTTGAAATACAAGAAAATATGCTTACCAGGACAAATGGAATAAAACTCAAAGCTAAAAGATGTAGTATGGACATGGGAAAAAGCTTCTTTTCTTATAGGTGTGTTGAGCACTAGAATCAGTTACCGCTGGATGTAGTGACTGCTAAGAATATAAATACCTTCGAAAGTCATTTAGACAAATATTTTGTAAATTCAGGTATTCTCTGAGAAAAAAAACACCAGAAATAAGCTACAAATGACAGTGGTAATGGGGACACTAGAGGGCTAATGTGTAGCAGCAGGTTGTTGGTGATGGTTTAAAAAACTGCTGATTGGCATTACATTTCCCTCTCGTTACATTTTTTCACAGACAACCCACTCATGGGCCAATCAGGCCTCCTGTTGTCTGTCTTTCTCATGTAAACTCTTTTGTTATGGCAAAACATAATAAATACATCCAGCTTATCCAAAACATTGGGGAGAAGTTCCTGGAAATAATAATCTGATGGAAAGACCAGATTGTGGATCATATTTTACCACATTTTCTCACAGATATGTGAATTAAAATAAAAAAAAAGAAACTGAGTACAGTTCAGGTAATTAATTAAACTATGCAGCACAGAATATTGTACTTAAGTATACAGGTGGCACCTCTTTAATCCAGCGCTCCATGACCCAGTAACTTCCATGGCCCGGCACATTTTGAATCTGCCACCATTAGTTTGTGGATCTGCTACCAGAATGGTGCTGGTAGCAGTGCCAAGACGCCAAAATCTGTTTACATTGCAACCAAGCTAATTAACAGTCTTCTTAATTTCTAATATTCATTTTTTTGCTGAAAATGAAAGCCAGTAAATTTTAAAGTTTTGGAAAACTTTGAAAGGTGCCAGGAGTGTAGAATTAGCCAGTGCACTTGTAAAGTGGTTTGAGCTTTGATGTAGTGAACGTATAAGCATTTCATGGGAGATGCTTATTCAGCAAGTTCATAGAGAACTAAAGCTAGACTATGACGGTGAATATTCACAAGGATGGTTACACAAGATTAAGTGGAGACATGGAATTTCAGCACATAGTGTGTACGAAGAAAAGCATAGTGCTGACATGGAAAATTGTAGTGTAAGGTCGTATTAAAAGAATCGATAAAACTCCAATTCTCCATCAAACAACCAAAAGCAAGATACAAAGGGTGAGAGAGAGTGTACGAGCCAGCTTCTTGGCTGGGACTGATGCAGCGTGGGCTGGCTGCCTCGACAATAATAAAACAACAATAGTAAAAAGTTGACCAAAGCCAACTATCAACCTATGGTTGTTTCTTACATTAACTGCTTGTCAGAAAGTTATGACTAAAGTTTGTGGATGAATTTGCATGGTTAATGGCAGCAGAAAACTTAGCCGCAAAATAAGTGTATAACGCTAACAAATTGGCGTCATGAAAAACCCATGCACAAGATACTGAGGAGTCTCCATCTGGGGATACTTCTGATGTAATCTCATGTAACAACAAAAACCTCGTTTGAGATTCAATGGTCATATTATTTCTTGTTTTAAGCTTTGTTTTACCTTTGGTAACATAGCAATATGTATGTGGAATGAGCTGGCAAGACTAGGGGTTGGGAATATGTTTACATATGAGGTTCCCTAAGGGGTCAATTTCTGCTTTCCAGTATTTTTTGTGGTCCAGCAATGGCCAGGTCCCAAGGTAGCCAGATGCAAGAGGTTCAACCTGTACTATTTATGTAACATGTAAAAGATAGAGATTCATTGCTGACTCTAAACCCACCCACGTCTAAGCCTATTTTTATCAGTCATTCATTCCATTTATAAATGGCAAAAGAGGGAGATGGAGTTATAAGATGGGTGAGGGGCTAAGTTCTGGGTGCAATGAGGAGTGTTTGGAAAGAGAGGTCTCTGTTGGTGAGGACAAAGATTGGCATGTTTGATGGAATATTATTCCCAATGGAGCTGTATGGATGCGAGGTATGGACTCTAAATGAGAAAGTATGGAAGAAGATGAATGCTTTGAAAATGAAATCTTTGATAACAAGATGTGGTGTGAGGAGGGTTAAGTAAGAAATGGTAAGGTAAGAGAGATGTTGTAGAGAGAAGAGTGGTTGAGAGAGCTGAAGAGTGCATGATGAAATGGTTTGGGCATATAGAAAGACTATGCAAAGAGAGGCTGAAAAAGAGGGAATGTGAGTCAGAAGAGGAGGGGAAAAAGGAGTGACTGAATGGAAGGATGTAATGCGAGAGGATCTAAGACCTGCAGGAAATTAAGTGAATTGGAGCAATGTGGTATACATAGAGTAACAAGTTGGCAATGGATTGAGTCAAGGCATATGAAACAGTCAGAGGAAACTACAAAAAGATCTGTGGGGGTCTGATTATGGATAGGGGCTGTGGTTTTGGTGCATTATATGACAGCTAGTGAGTGGATGTACACAAATGAGGCCTTTTCTTAATCTATTCCTGGAGATACTTTGCTAATGCAGGAGATGGCAAACAAGAATGAAATAAAAAAGAAAAAATAATCATGCTCAATGAACCTATCTATAATAACTGCACAAACCTTGATAAAGCTAAATAAAATATATTAATGAAAATAGTATAAACAGTGACTAGCATTCATCTATTACTTAAAGTAACTGTCATATTTGTGAACAATAATGAAACAGGATGTAATGGGCAAATACTGAGCATAAAATCAAAAAGAGATTATCTTTCCACAATCATAATCACTCAAAAAGAGCCAATCCTCTGATACTGGCCCAACACCACCCAAAGTTTTCCTTTCATCCTGACTCAGACTGGCAGTTTATTTTACAAACAAATTATCATTTTTGTTAAATATACATGTGGTGGATTCCGTATCAATGAGGAAATATAAGTTTATTTATGATGCAGTAAGGATGTTTGTACAGAAGTTTTTCAACATCCTACTTCTTTTTTGTAGCATTTGTTTTGTGATACAAAATATACATCTGTGCTATTCATATATGTAAACAACTGTACTCCATTTCTATAACCATCATCTCATTTTCTGCCACTTCCATTGAAAATTTCCCATTCAGTCTCACTCAACATTCTTTTTTCACTTTAAAATAGATTATCATTTTCATAACTTTAAACATGGTGGATTATATATACTGGTACGAAAAAACAATGATAGTTTATGCCTTCATGGACCCTGCCACTTGGAAGCTATTGCCTGTTGCTGCACCCAGCTGGATTTTTTTCTGTTTACATAATTTCTTTTTCACGAACACCAGATAAGCAGTTTACTGAATAGTCATCAGGCAGTGGAGACCAGGTACAGTGCAGTTTAGGCTAACCAATCAAAGCAAGCCTAACTAGGGTCACCATATCAAAGCACTTGGTGCTGGTGTTCCCTCCTCATACACTACTACTTTTCAAATACTTACAGCTTGTATCATGGAAAGATCACGCATAAAAAAGACAGTGATACCCTTCTGACTGAAGGCCAGAAATGAAAGTAGGCACTACCACATGACATCAGTCAACAGATTTGAACGTTGCCAGTGTGGACAGTGGCTTGGAGCCACCTCATCCACATAGCGACATTGCAGTTGGCTGGTTACTTGCTGCTGGGTTGTCATGTAAACAAGCATCTGCTATTTTTGTAATGATCTGAGAGGGTCGAAACCTCATGAATACCCTCTCACTTTGGGAGGTAAAAGAAGTACCTTAACTCCCCATCAGGCAAAGTACTCTCAGATACAGTGAGGGCTCAGTCTACAGGGAAAAAAGGAACTATAAAACAGGAACGAGAAATGATGAAATATGTGAAAACAAGCTCCAGGATTAAACCATCATCAAAAAATAGTACGTGATCCACAGCTGTATGTACAAATATATCTTGCTTGTACATCTTTGGAATCAATGCTTGTGAAGCTGTGGATGAATTAAAGAGCATCAACAATATTTTCTTTATTATTATGACACAAAATTAACCTCTGAAACATAAAATCTAAAAAGACGCACAGGAACCAAGCAAAATCCACAATGTACTGAACATATCTATACCTGTCTAACTGTCTTGGGAGTTTATGAACTACTCAGAAAAGGATATCCAGGAAATTAAAAATTTCTTCTTGTCACTAAATCCAAACTACAAATATCCATAAAATATTTCTCTAGTAGTTGAATGAACATCTTAAAACTAATTAGCAAGAATAACCAACTTTTCCCTTCCTGTCCAAAAACATTTGACAGTCATCACCCTTACTAAATAAATTTCAGCTTATCAATTTGACTTCCTTCTCAAAACAAACATATAAAATCCTAATTACTTGCTGTTTAGTAATACTGTATAAACATTTCAATATCTCACAAATAAATAATTTTTTCAAAAGAAATTCTGTTGCACTGTTCATTTCTTACATTCATCTTGATCGACAAAAATCAAACATGTAAAACACAACACTGTCCAATTACCTCAATTTTACTATACTCAACACACTCAAACACCTAGCACAATATATTACAATTTACTCATTGAGGCAGAACAGAGTAACTATCACGGAGACTAGTTTAATAACATTTATGAAATGTTAAAAGAATCTTAACCTACTATCAGACTTTCAATAGATGATGATAAACCTTCACTATAGGTAAGCTCTCCAGTCATGAGGAATGTTTACAATGTTCCTCACTGTAAAACCTTAACCTCACTAACATTGTTTAGATACAATTGCCTTCAAATAGTCCTAAAAAATAGCATTCCAGTCTCCCTAAACATAAACTATACTTCTATTGCATTAATGAAACAGAATATGTGTGTGTATTATAATAATAATAATTTTTATCATTATCATTATACTTGATGACTGTTTCCCACATCAGCGAGGTAGTGCCAGGAAACATATGAAGAAGACAGCGACAAAGCAAATAAATATATATATATATACATAAAGGCCCACGTGCGCATACATATATATACATATCAACATATACACACAGACATACATATATACACAAGTTTACCTTCAACCATCCTGGCGCTACCTCGCTGAAGCAAGGGGTAGCGCCAGGAAAACAGACATAAGAGGCCACTTTCGTTCACACTCAGTCTCTAGCTATCATGTGTAATGCACCGAAACCGCAGCTTCCTATCCACATCCAGGCCCCACAGACTTTTCCATGGTTTACCTCAGATATTTCACATTCCCCTGGTTCGGTCCACTGACAACACATCGACCCAAGTATATCACATTGTTCCAATTCACTCTATTCCTTGCACACCTCACACTCTCCTGTATGTTCAGACCTTGATTGCTCAAAATCTTTTCACTTCATCTTTCCACCTCCAATTTGGTCTCCCGCTTTTTGTTCCCTACACCTCTGACACATCCTCTAGTCAATCTTTCCTCACTCATTCTCTCCCTATGTCCAAACCATTTCATTTCAACACACCCTCTTTTGCTCTCTCAACCACACTTTTAATTTCCACACATCTCTGTTCCCCTTTCGTTTCTTACTCAATCAAACCACCTCACACCACATATTGTCCTCAAACATTTAATTTCCAACACATCCAGAGGGACTGGTTTTGGTGCATTATACAAAACAGCTTGAGAATGGATGCTAGTGAATGAGGCCATTTCTTTATCTGTTCTTGGCACTACCTTGCTGTGGGAAATGGAGAATGTGTGCATGTGTGTTTACATATATTTTCATACTAGATCACTGTTTCCCACATCAGTGAAGTAGTGCTGGGAACAGACAAAGAATGGCTGCATTCACTCACATCCTTTCTCGAGCTGTGATGTACGATGCACCAAAACCAAAGCCCCCTATCATCAACAAGGCCCAACAGACTTTTCCATGGTTTTCTAGCTGCTTCACATGCCTGGTTCAATTAACTGAAAGCATGTTGGACCCTGTATACAACATTGCTCCACTTCACTCTATCCTGTGCATACCTTTCACCCTCCTGCACGTTCAGACCCTAATCACTTAAAGTATTTTACACTTCATCCTTCCATATCCAATTCACTCTCCCCCTTCCTGTTCCCTCCACTTCTGACACATATATCCTCTTTGTTAATCTTTCCTCACTCATCCTCTCCATGTGTCCAAACCACTTCAACACACCTTCTTCTGCTCTCAACCTCACTCCTTTTATTACCACACATCTCTCTTATCCTTTTACTACTTACTCAATCAATCCACCTCACATCAAACACTGTCCTCAAATATCTCATTTCCAGCACATCCACCCTCCTTCCCATATTCTCATCTATAGCCCATGCCTTGCATCCATACAACATTGATGGGACAACCATACCTTCAAATATACCCATTTCTATTTCCAGATAATGATCTCTCAAATATCCTTGAACCTTCATCTCCTCAACCACCCTATGCTTCCATGGTTCCTTCCAGTCACTGCCGTATCCACTCCCAGATATCTAAAAGGCTTCACTTCCTCCAAATTTATCCATTTAAACTCGCACACTGAATAACCTGTCCTTCTGCCACGCTAAACCTAACAACCTTGGTTTTATTCACATTCTTCTCAACCTCCCCCTTTAGCACGCTTCTCCAAACTCAGTCATTAACTTCAACAATTTCTTACTCAAACCTGCAACTGATGATATGTTATCAGCAAACAACAATTGACTCACTTCAGAAGCTCCTCATTCCATGCAGACTCTCCCCACTCTCTAAGCCTCATGCATCAACCTGCCCCTCCAGCCCACCCATGTACAAATTAAACAGTCACGATGCCAACACACACAGGCTCTCTCTACCCTATCATATATTTTCTCCAAATCCATAAATGCCACATACAAATTCCTATACTTCTCACACATTCTTCAAAGCAAACACCTGATCCACACATCCTCTACCACTTCTGAAACAACACTGCTCCACCCCAGTCTGATGCTCTGTAAATGCCTTTAAACAGCCAGGGCAACATCACACACCCCTGCTACAGACCCACCCTCATTTGGAGCCTCTCACTTTCCTCTCACCCTTCTTGAACACACACCTAACACCCAACCTTGACAAAAACTTCTCTCCCACACCATATATTCTTAAAACCTTCCACATGGCATCTCTATCAATCATATCATATGCTTTCTCCAGATCCATAAATCCAAATACAAATCCCTACATTTCTCTAAGTATTTCTTTAACACATTTTTTAAAGCAAAAATTGATCCAAACAAACACTGCTGCTTCTGAAAGCAGCTGTTCCTCCACAGTCTGATGCCCTGTACATGCTTTCACCCTCTCAACCATTACTCTCTGATAAAACTTGCTAGGAACACTCAACAAACTTATATCTCTGTAGTATGGAGACCCTCTTACCTTATTACTCTACTGCTGTACATGCCTTTCACCAATGCTTAGGCACAATGATCCATATATACACTGAAAATCCTAACAAACCAATCACCAACATGGTCACCCCCTTTCTCCAGAAAGTCAACTTTAACACAATTCACTCCAGCCACCTTCCCACATTTCATTTTATGTAAGGTATTGCTAGGAAAAGAAAACAAAGGCCACATTTGTTCACACTCATTCTCTAGCTATCATGTGTAATGCACTGAAACCACAGCTCCCTTTCCACACCCAGGCCCAACAAAACTTTCCATGGTTTGCCCCAGATGCTCCTCATGCCCAGGTTCAATCCATTGACAGCACGTCGACCCCGGTATACCATAGCATTCCAATTCACTCTATTCCTTGCACACCTTACGCCCTCCTGTATGATCAGGCCCCAAACACTCAAAATCTTTTTCACTCCATCCTTCCACCTCCAATTTGGTCTTTCACTTCTCCTTGTTCCCTCCACCTTTGACACATATATCCTCTTTGCCAATCTTTCCTCACTCATTCTCTCCATGTGACCAAACCATTTCAATACACCTTCTTCTGCTCTCTTAACCACACTCTTTTTATTACCACACATCTCTCTTACCCTTTCATTACTTATTCAATCAAACCACCTCACACCACATATTGTCCTCAAACATATAATTTCCAACACATCCACTCTCCTCTGTGCAACCCTATCTATAGCCCATGCCTCGCAACCATATAACATTGTTGAAACTACCATTCCTTCAAACATACTATAGCCCATGCCTCACAACCATATAACATTGTTGGAACTACCATTCCTTCAAACATACTCATTTTTGCTCTCCGAGATAACGTTCTCACCTTCCACACATTTTTCAACGCTCCCAGAACCTTCACCCCCTCCCCCACCCTGTGACTCACTTCCGCTTCCATCCACTGCTAAATCCACTCCCATACATCTAAAACACTTCACTTCCTCCAGTTTTTCTCCATTCAAACTTACCTCCCAATTAACTTGTCCCTCAACCCTACTGAACCTAACAACATTGCTCTTATTCACATTTACTCTCAGCTTTCTTCTTTCACACACTTTACCAAACTCAGTCACCAACCTCTGCAATTTCTCATCCGAATCTGCCACCTGCGCTGTATCATCAGCGAACAACAACTGACTCACTTCCCAAGCTCTCTCATCCACAACAGACTGCATACTTGCCCCTCTTTCCAAAATCTTGTATTCACCTCCCTAACAACCCCATCCATAACACATTAAACAACCATGGAGACATCACTCACCCCTGCTGCAAACCGACATTCACTGGGAACCAATCACTTTCCTCTCTTCCTACTTGTACACATGCCTTACATCCTTGATAACAAATTTTCACTGCTTCTAGCAACTTACCTACCACACCATATACTCTTCATACATTTAACAAAGCATCTCTATCAACTTATCATATGCTTCTCAAGATCCATAAATGCTACACACAAATCCATCTGCTTTTCTAAGTATTTCTCACACATATTCTTCAAAGCAAACACCTGATCCACACATCCTCTACCACTTCTGAAATCACACTGCTTTTCCCCAATCTGATGCTCTGTACATGCCTTTACCCTCTCAATCAATACCCTCCCATATAATTTCCCAGGAATACTCAACAGACTTATACCTCTGTAATTTGAACACTCACCTTTATTCCTTTTGCCTTTGTACAATGGTACTATGCATGTATTCTGCCAATCCTCATGCACCTCACCATGAACCATACATACATTGAATACCCTTACCGACCAGTCAACAACAACAGTCACCCCCTTTTTTAACAAATTCCACTGCAATACCATCCAAACCCACTGCCTTGCTGGCTTTTATCTTCCACATTGCTTTCACTACCTCTTCTCAGTTCACCAAACCATTCTCACTGACCCTCTCACTTCGCACACCACCTCGACCAAAACACCCTATATCTGCCACTCTATCGTCAAACACATTCAACAAACCTTCAAAATACTCGCTCCATCTCACTTCATCACTACTTGTTATCACCTCCCCATCAGTCCCCTTTACCGATGTTTCCATTTGTTCTCTTGTCTTACACACTTTATTTACCTCCTTCCATTTATTTATTTTGCTTTGTCACTGTCTCCCACGTTAGCGAGGTAGTGCAAGGAAACAGACGAAAGAAAGGCTCAACCCACCCACATACACATGTATATACATACACGTCCACACACAGCACATATACATACCTATACATCTCAATGTATACATATATATACACATACAGACATATACATATATACCCATGTACATAATTCATACTGTCTGCCTTTATTCATTTCCCTTCGCCACTCCGCCACACATGGAATAACAACACCCTCCCCCTCATGTGCACGAGGTAGTGCTAAGAAAAGACAACAAAGGCCACATTCGTTCACACTCAGTCTCTAGCTGTCATGTAATAATGCACCAAAACCACAGCTCCCTTTCCACATCCAGGCCCCACAGAACTTTCCATGGTTTACCCCAGATGCTTCACATGCCCTGGTTCAATCCATTGACAGCACGTCGACCCCGGTATACCACATCGTTCCAATTCACTCTATTCCTTGCAAGCCTTTCACCCTCCTGCATGTTCAGGCCCCGATCACTCAAAATCTTTTTCACTCCATCTTTCCACCTCCAATTTGGTCTCCCACTTCCCCTCGTTCCCTCCACCTCTGACACATATATCCTCTTGGTCAATCTTTCCTCACTCATTCTCTCCATGTGACCAAACCATTTCAAAACACCCTCCTCTGCTCTCTCAACCACACTCTTCCTATTACCACACATCTCTCTTACCCTACTATTACTTACTCGATCAAACCACCTCACACCACATATTGTCCTCAAACATCTCATTTCCAGCACATCCACCCTCCTCCGCACAACTCTATCCATAGCCCATGCCTCGCAACCATACAACATTGTTGGAACCACTATTCCTTCAAACATACCCATTTTTGCTTTCCGAGATAATGTTTTCGACTTCCACACATTCTTCAAGGCTCCCAGAATTTTCGCCCCCTCCCCCACCCTATGATTCACTTCCACTTCCATGGTTCCATCCACTGCCAAATCCACTCCCAGATATCTAGAACACTAGATGACAGAGTGACTGATATAGGGTGTTTTGGTTGAGGTGGCGTGCAAAGTGAGAGGGTTAGGGAAAATGATTTGGTAAACAGAGAAGAGGTAGTAAAAGCTTTGCGGAAGATATATATATATATATATATATATATATATATATATATACATAGGGATAGGGGAGAAAGAATACTTCCCACGTATTCCCTGCGTGTCGTAGAAGGCGACAAAAAGGGAAGGGAGCGGGGGGCTAAAAATCCTCCCCTCTCGTTTTTTTTTAATTTTCCAAAAGAAGGAACAGAGAAAGGGGCCAGGTGAGGATATTCCCTCAAAGGCCCAGTCCTCTGTTCTTAACGCTGCCTTGCTGCCGCAGGAAATGGCGAAGTGTGAAAAAAAAAAATATATATATAATATATATATATATATATATATATATATATATATATATATATATATATATATATATATATATATATATATATATATATATTCTTGGACTCCACCTACCAGAGGTAAACCACAAAGGAAAAGCTACTTGAGGCTAGCTGCTTTCATAAGGAGTATAATCATGTCATAACTTTTTACTCTAAAGGAGAACATAATTTCACACTACTGGAAGTAGGCTAGCCTTAGGCTACAGCTGCCTCTGGAAATAAGGTGCTGGGTAAAATACGCACTCTTTCACAGAAAAGGATCTTGGAGTAATTATATATAGGGGAAGGGCAGAAAGAATTCTACCTCCACATTTCATGAGTGTTGTAGAAGGCAACTACTGGAGGAATGGAAGAAGGAGCTGGGCAGGGAGTCCTCATCCTCCTTGAAAGCTCAGGCTAGGGAGTGTAAATGCATGTGGATGTAACCCAGATGAGAATATAGCTAGTAAGTTTGAAGAAAGAAACATGGATGTTCTGGCTCTGGAGGAAAATAAAGCTCAGGGGAAAAGGAGAAAAATGGTTTGGAAATGTCTTAGGAGTAAAGTTAGGGGTTGGTGAAAGGGCAAGAGCTATGGAAGGAGTAGCACTACTCCAGAAGCTGGAGTTGTGAAAGTGTGTGATACAATGTAAGGAAGTAAATTCTAGATTTATGTTGTTAAATCTGAAAGTGGATGGAGAGGGATGAGTGATTATTAGTTCTTATGCACCTGGCCATGAGAAGAAAGATCAAGTGAGGCAAGTGTTTTGGGAGCAGCTGAGTGGGTGTGTCAGCAGTTTTGATGTAAAAGACCAGGTATGTGTTGGGTGATTTAAATGCATAGGAAAAAAATTTGGAAGGTAAGGATACAATTGGGGTGCATGGAGAATTCAGTATTAAGAGTGGAAATGGCAAGGAGTTTGTGGAGATGTGTGCTGAAAAAGGATTGTTGATTAGGAATACCTGATTTAAAAAGGGGGATATATACAGGTATATGTATGTGGGTAGGAGAGATGGTCAGCAGATATTAATCGATTACATAGTAATTGAGAGACATGTAAAAGAGACATTTGTATGCAAATGTGCTGAGAGGGGCAGCTGGTGGAATGTCTGATCATTATCTGGTGGAGGTGAGTGTAAAGATTTCTAAAGGTTTTCAAAAAACAAGAAACAACGTAGGGGAGAAGAGAGTGGTGAGAGTGAGTGAGTTTGGAAAGGAGACTTGAGAAAAAATGACCAGGAGAGATTGAAACAAGGGGAGTGGGTGTGAAATGGGGAGTATTTAGGGAAGCAGTGATGGCATCTACAAGAGATGTATGTAGGATGCAAAATGTGGAAGGTGGGCAGATTAGATGCCATATGTAGTAGTACATATGTTACGTCAAGTCAGTTTACATAGATCAATAAGAGTATTGGTCCCAGAACAGAACCCTGTGGCACTCAGCTGGTTACCTCAACCAATTTGGAAAAGGTGCCTCTAACATGCATCCTCTGTCACCTTTGAGATAAATCTACCCATTCAAGGAGTTCATCCCCTTATTCGTGCATGATGATCTAGCTTCTTAATCAGCCTCCCAGATGGTATAGTGTAAAATGCTTTCTGACAGTCCAGATACAAAGAGTCTACCCAACCTTCCCTTTCTCTTGTAGAACTCTTTACTAAAGAGATTTGTTTCATATCAACCTCAAAACCAAGCTCTCTCTCTCTCATTTGGAAATTTTTCCACTGTAGAAAGTCATCCGCTTGCTGTCTAATAATCTTCTTGAGAACCTTACACACCACACATGATAGTGAGACCAGTATGTAGTTCAGCACCAGTTCATGGTCTCCTTACATACATGTTAGATGTTTGCCCCTTTTACATTCCATCACCACTTTGCCTCTCTCCAGTGATATTTTGATTTATCTAACATATCTACACATATCTTAAGCATATACAGTAAAATTTTACCCTGTAAAGTCCTTTTAAAGTCCCCATTGCATCTCCTTGGTATTGGGGCTTTAATGTTTTCCATGGTGAAAACACATTTGAACTTATTGATTTCCTCATACATCCTTATATCCTCAAAATATTTTTCCCCTGAATCCCTTAGCCCGATTAGTTGCTCCTTAATCGACAAAGGATTTCTGATGAATTGAAAATGTTTTGGATCTTTAACTGCCTTTTCAACAATATTCTTTACAAAGATTCTTCAGTCCTCCTCCTTATCCTGCTATACTCATTCTTTGATCAATTATACCTTGCTAATGCTAGCTGGCTAGAATGCCATCTATACCTTTGCTATTGCATATCTTGAAGCTCCATTGTTTTTTGACAATTTCCATTAAACCAAACTTTCCTCTTCCTTACCATTCCCACTGTACTTTATGGCTTGAGGTACACATGCCTCCACTCCAATATAAATTTCACAGATTTTTACTATAAATCACTTGTTCCTAGCTACTGATCTCTACTTGTTAACCTACATTACCTACACAGAAATGAGTAAGGTTTGTGTGGTTTTCTTATTATATATCCTCTTTAAGTATTGCCACACCTCTGGTTCTTTACTTCCTCATTTAACAGTCAGACTTAAGCATCACATAAATTCTACCAATATGATATTCTCAATATCCAAGCTAGTAAGTGTGAAGATTAACATTACATAAATTCTTCCAATATAATATTCTCAATATCCAAGCTAGTATGTGTGAAGATAAGATCTAACAATGATGATGCATTAGTCCCTCCCATGCTAGTATGCTCCCTGACAAGTTTGAAAGAGGAAATTTTCCTATATACTCTCTATACACTTGTGTTTCTATGGCTGCCTATCATCATGAGAATCCAAACTCTCCCAATCTCTCTTCATTACTGAAATTCCTTATTACTGGTACTTTACCATCTCTAAAAAACGAATCTTCAAATACCATCCTCATTATTCTTTCATTGTACATTTACTCTTCCCATTATGCACTGTCTGAAGAGGTCATCTTCTATTTCTTGAAACTTAGGGTTATCTTATGTTAATAGGTGCCAATACTCCCCCTCCTTTACATTCGAATTCTTTCCTTCTTGTTATCAAGTAACCCTCTGGACAGAACAGGTGAGATTTTACTCCTTGGGAAGATTAACTTCCATAACTCTAATAATATCAGATGCACTTTCCCTTGAATTCCACCTCTCAATCACTATCAATACATTATAGCTTTAGTCTGATATTACCATCTCCTAACATTCCTGCTATCTCTGTAGTCCTAATAGGGTTGCTCCATCCTTTTGCCTATTTTGTGTCCAGTTTTTGTCTTCTGATTGTAATCTCTGCTCTCTGCCTTCTCCCTTTATGTCATTTGATGAATTCAAAGTACATCTTGAACTTAAGTTTTCTAACTTTCCAATGTACTTCCTGGCTTGATCACTCCTAAGTTAAACAATCATAACTGGTCACTACCCTATGTCATGGTTATGACCACCTATTCTTTTCATTTTTATCTTGGAAATGGAATCTGGTAATTCCATAGCCTCAAGCAAGCTTTTTCATTTCCCCTTTCTTCCTTATCTGATGAATGATCTCTTCCAAGCAAAAAAATAATCACTGATTAACATCTGTCAACCTTCTGCTTTACTAATCTTTAAAATTTTGGTGCCACCCACTTTTTTATCAGCTCCGTCTCTCAGTGTAGAGGCATCAACACCTAGCAAGTACTACTTTCGTATGCTCTATACTTTTTTGTACTTTCCACCAAGTCACCCATAAACTTCCTTGATTGCTTTATCTCTAGCAGTTCATATCATTTCAACTTAATTTCGTATATTTATATGATCCAAGGTCTATGCTCCTCTCCATCACTATTCATGCTGTGCAGCTCTAGCCTTCCCTGCCCACTACTGTCAGTAGCCTCTCTCTAGGCGTTAATCCTTCACTCTAACTGAATAGCCATCAATATTCCTCCTCCTGCACTTCCATGCCTTCTATTTTCCATAGACTTGGCATGTTCCTTAGTCTTTTTCTCCATTTAAATGGCTGCTGATACTTGCAGTTCCCTACCCAATACTGTTAACAGATTCTGTATGTGTTTTAGTGCTTTGCTCTAAACCTTCTCTTGAAAAAAAAAAGGGGGGCAGACATTGCTTGTTTTCTTCTCTTCTTCAGTTTTATGCCCTGATTCACCTTCACTAAGCTGTAATTCTGTTCATACATGTATATGTTGAAAGTAATAAGGTCATTAGGTTACATGATCTTGTAATTGCTTGCTACATCTAGGATTTAGGTACTATTGGCACATTCGCCAATCAGATGTTAATCATATGAATTATGAATTATAGTCTGTGACCAGATATTTAGACACAAACTAGAATTCTATATCTTACAATGAGAAAAAACTGAGCTTTTTTAAACTGTTTAAATGACCCTGCAAGAAAATGGCACACATTGTTAATAAAATGATACCTAAAATTCTAAGAGTGTATCCATTTGTTGTAACAAGTCAATAAACTTACTATACGAAGGACTGTCACCTCATGTAATGAACCAACTTTGTGACAATTTATGTTATAGGTATCATCTCAATGGAGTCTGACAAAAACACTCCATGACCTCTGTTATCCTTTTGTGCTGCTGCTCACAGGACGAACATGGGGTGCACAATAAACTTGCTGCTGACAGTGGTAAGTACCAAAATCATAAAAATTCATAGCCGGTTGCCATGCTAAAGCCATAATAGCTTTAACTCTAAAACACTTAAACCCTGCAATGAAGTTCTCCAAGGAGCAGTTCTTTCTCCAAATATCTTCTTGCAAGACCTCCCATTACCTCGTGCTAGCCTAAATATAAAAGTCCTTTTGACCTCACAATCACATCACAATACCCTGATGGAAGAGTAGCAACATCAAACATGCAGTACTATATCACAAAACTGGAATAATGGCTCACAACAAAATGTCATTATCATTATTTCCACAGTTATCTTTAATCACTCTTTTAACCCCAGACAGATATGAGTAGCTCACACCCTCCATTTACCTGAATGGACATTCTCTCCCTCTAGGCATCACTTATGATGCACACTTGACATTAATTCCCTACCTCAAAATCAGAAACACAAACTAATAATCTCAGAAAATTAACCAGCACCAAATTTGGACAAGAAAAAGACCTAAACATCCTGTGTGCATAAAAATTTTTCTGCTCCAATCTACACTAGCCTTCACTTGCCTGGTCTTCCACCCGATCAAAAGCAAATATAACTAGCTGCAAACCACACAAAACTGTGCACTCAGTTGCTGGCTGCCTTACAACTACAAACATTCCACAATTTCACAATGAAACAAGGATTCCCCAGTAGAGAGACATTTCAACATAACTGGCACTCAATTCTATGCAACAGTACTAGACCTCTCTCACTCAAACCACTCTTTTATCTCAACCAATCACCAAGGAGGAAAAAAAGCTTACCCCTGCCTCAAACTTCAATAACCTCCACTCACAGATTCCCATACACCTAACAACTGTAACACTGACAAAACAAATACATGGAAATATCCTGACAAGCACTAATCAACCAACTTCCACACA
This sequence comes from Panulirus ornatus, assembly GCF_036320965.1. NCBI lineage: Eukaryota > Metazoa > Arthropoda > Malacostraca > Decapoda > Palinuridae > Panulirus > Panulirus ornatus. Next base: position 20,915,050 of record NC_092264.1, read on the forward strand.
GGCTTAAACTCCAATTGACCACACAGACATCCACCAGAAACCCCACTTCCTAGACAAAGAAGTCACTCTCTCCTTTATATGCTCTGGGCATCACCATCACTACAGTGCTACAAACACCATTTTAATATATCCCAAGTCCCTTCATGCCCACGATGCAACTACAGCACAAATACTGAGCACTTGCTGCTCAGTTACCCTACTCTCTCTACACATGAATGCACATACACATCACTATGCTTTATGATCTGTGGTCATGACCACTGGAAATGGCCAGCCTCCTCAGTGCTGCAGGAGCCCCATAATGATAGGTGGAACTCCTGGGGCAGGAATTATTTATGCATATTTTATTACTATTGTCCACTGTTTCCAACATCAGCAAGGAATAGACAAAGAAAGGGGTTGGATGGATCCCATGGGCCACTCTTCCATCATCATGCAACTGGGATCCATCCAACTTTCATAGCTACAGCTTACTTAGACTTAGCCCTTTTTCAATCTATTTCTAAAGTATTTGCAGTCTTAATTCTAACCTTCCATCTGTCGAACATCACCCGACTGTGTCTTCCCCTGATCTACTACTAGTTCCACCAATTGCATACAACTCTTCAACTAACTGACTTCTTGCCATAAATCTCTGCTCTTTTCTCATCCACATGCTGAAATCTTCTATGTACGGGATTTCAATATACACCACAGGGAAGGTAAGTTATAACCAGGATGATCCTGATGGAGTGAATGCCTTTTCCTTTTCTCTCTCTCATGATCTGGAACAATTAATTGAACATCTTACTCAAATTCCAGACCTTCACGACCACTCTTCTAACAAACTTAACTTTTTTCTCTAACTCAGAACCCTGCCACTACACATACACCATTTCTGCACCCTTAGGGTCATCTGACCACAATCTTATTTCTATTGCTTCAAACTGGGCATGCCCATCAACTACTACTCTCTTAAAAAGAAAGAAAAATTTTTTTTTTTGGCACTCTGGGAGAGGTCAGTGGTTGTTCCTGTGCAGCTTCCTCATTAACTTTCCCTGGAATGGGTACTGCTTCTCTGGGTGGGATGTCACATTCTGTGGTGAAGGCATAGCAGGGGTTATATTGGCTGGGATGGAGGCCTACATCCCATTTCCTGCATCTTTTCCTTTTCAGTCATGGTTTGATCACTCTTGAAGTGACGTTTAGGCTTGTTGCATCAGGGATGATGTGTACCAGACCATGAAAGTCTTCCCTTCCTCAGAACCAACTCTGATTTCCTTTCTGCTAGGAATCATTGCTAAGCTGTAGGTAGTAGCTGCTAGGTATCCACAAACCAGGGAGGTATATTACTGGTACTACCTGCCTTGGTATTGGGAGGGTTAGTGATGGCTACATAATAAGCCAACACTTCAGTAGTCATCAGGTTACACTCCTTTGACCCAAGCTGCTATCTTTTCTTTCTGCCTCACCCACACATGGACTGCTTGCATTGTATACAAACATACAACTGCTCCTTGTCATACATAACACTTGATGCCTAATTCACACAACTCCTTTGTAACTCTATTTACATGTGGTTAGCACTAGGTGCTAGCCCTGCCTTTTGGCAAAGTGGGAGGAGCAATTGGTAGTAAAAATTGGTAAGAACATTAGAAAGGAACATTAGACAGAAGTAGAAGGTATAAGCATAAGCTGGGAGTATTAGGTTGAAATAGTAGGTCGAAACATTCAGCATGAACATTATGGAAAAATAGTTGGTAGGAATATTAGGTAGAAGCCTTTGAAAACACTATGCTAGAAATTCCCTTTGCCAGTGGCCTATTAAATGTGAAGAGCTAAACGCTAAAAAGCTGCACTGGACTTGAATAGTTATGGAAACTCTTTTGCCTTGGCAACCCCTTGAGGGAATTTCCAAAGGGAAAACGCATCAGAGGTACAGAGAGATACATAGCTAAATCATTGCAAAGCTGTTCTGCTAGGAGCCAAGGTTACTTAATGTAATCATAAAAAGGTGTGCTGACCTGACTTCTAAAGACAAAAATTCTAAGTCCTAAACCAAAAGCATCTCCAACAACTTCTGTAAGAAAACATTTCCTCCTGTTTCCAACCTGATCAATCTATTGCTAACTCTCCAACTGATAAAGTCACTTGGCACCTTGTTTTCTTCTAGCTCAACTCTGGATGATTCAGATTCAGATCTTCCATCGCCATCTCCTACCTCTGAACATATGCCATCTCCTATATTCTCCTCACTTCGAAAAGGGCTTCCAAATGCTCTTCCAGATCCAGTTGGACAAGACATATGGCTCAAATGGCATACCTCATGTTCTAAGGGAGAGTGCCTCTGCGCTAACATCGATCCTTGCCCACCTATTTCACCTGTCTAAGAACCCAGAATTTCCATTCTACTTGGAAGGATGCCTTGGAGCAGCCCATCCTAAGAAAGGAGACCACATTAAACCCTCTGACTATCTGCTATCTCCAAAGCCTTTGAAGCTTTCCTTAACCCTCACTTTCTCAAACACTATGAATCCCATTCCCTTCTCTAAGACCACAGGTACTGATTTCACAGTACTTGGTCTACTGGTCATCTCTCTTATGTGACACATCTCTGGTCCTTCTCTTTCATGGATGTTGGTGAAACATTTGTCAAAGCCTCAACATCTCCAAAGCATCTGACATGGTATGACATGTCTTTGCTTTCTACCTCCCTTCCTTTGGTTTCATGGCTTTGCTATCTCTGTTCTCTAATGGCTATTATCCTTTCAGGTTGTTCCATTATAGTAGTTGTCAATGAAGTCTTTCACCTCTTATCCTACCATCAGTGGTGTTCCTAAGACTTCTATCATTTCCCTCTTTTTCTTCTCTCGATAAATGATGATCTCTCTTCTACTTCCAACCCTACTCATTTTCTGATCTCAGCAGCATTTTGGATTTGGGCATTGGTAACCTGTGAAATTCTATAGTGCCTAAATACATTATCTCTTTCTGAGAATCATTTAATTCCCTCTGTTCAATTTCAAAACACCCCAGTTCATATAAACATGGACATAACCATCTCTTCCATTTCATCTTGGAAACACAACATCATTACCTTCACAAAGGCTGCATCCCAAAAGCTGGAAATATTAAATTATATTTCTTATGGGAAGCTGTTTATTTGCATATGTAAGGAATACTGCTCACATATATCGGTGGGGTGGCGCTCACACGCAACTTCTCTACTAACAAGACTGAAATCAATATCCTTTATTTCATTGCCATTTCACCGATTCTCTTGGCATCACCTCTTCAACCTTCCCTTTCTGTACGCCATGACGTTACTGCTCTCTCTCTATTCTGAAGGTATTATTTTGGCCACTGTTATTGTGAACTGTTTGCATGTATCCCCATCCCTAAGGTTTTGACCTACAGCAAGTGTATGGCTGCTACTTCCCACAACATCTGTGTGGTAAGTATTGAGTATTGGAAGATATGAAACCTCCTTTCCTTGAATTCTTTTCCTTCCTCAGTCTTTCCCTCCTTAAGAGTCAGGTCTTCAAACTCTTGTGGAGCCCTGATAAATGTATACTTTCAAACATTTTTCTTTCAACTGAAATGGCTTTGCCTGAAGCATACTTGTCCATACCATGTTAGTTAGTCATATATATGTTTTGGAAGGAGGTACATAAAGTGCACAAGACAAGAGAATGAATGGGAACATTGGTGAAGGGGGCAAGTGGGGAGGTAATAACAAGTAATGGTGAAGTGAGGAGATGGAGTGAGTGTTTTGAAGGTTTGTTGAATGTGTTTGATGATAAGAGTGGCAGATATAGGGTGTTTTGGTCGAGGTGGTGTGCAAAGTGAGAGGGTCAGGGAGAATGGTTTGGTGAACAGAGAAGAGATAGTGAAAGCTTTGCGGAAGATGAAAGCCAGCAAGGCAACGGGTCTGGATGGTACTGGAGAGGAATTTATGAAAAAAGGGGGTGACTGTGTTGTTGATTGGTTGGTAAGGATATTCAATGTATGTATGGTTTATGGTGAAGTGTCTGAGGATTGGCGGAATGCATGCATAATGCCACTGTACAATGGCAAAGGGGATAAAGGTGAGTGTTCAAATTACAGAGGTATAAGTTTGTTGAGAATTCCTGGGAAATTATATGGGAGGGCATTGATTGAGAGGGTAAAGGCATGTACAGAACATCAGATTGGGCATGAGCAGTATGGTTTCAGAGGTGGTAGAGGATGTGTGAATCAAGTGTTTGCTTTGAAGAATGTATGTGAGAAATACTTAGAAAAACAGATGGATTTGTATGTAGCATTTATGGATCTAGAAAAAAAGATGGATTTATATGTAACATTTATGGATCTAGAAAAACAGATGGATTTGTATGTAGCATTTATGGATCTGGAGAAGGCATATGAGAGAGTTGATAGAGATGCTTTATGGAAGGAATTAAGAGTATATGATGTGGGAGGTATGTTGCTAGAAGCAGTGAAAAGTTTTTATCAAGGATGTAAGGCATGTGTACGAGTAGGAAGAGACGAAAGTGAGTGGTTCTCAGTGAATGTTGGTTTGCGGCATGGTTGTTTAATTTGTTTATGGATGGGGTTGTTAGGGAGGTGAATGCAAGAGTACTGGAGAGAGGGGCAAGTATGCAGTCTGTTGTGGATGAGAGGGCTTGAGAAGTGAGTCAATTGTTCGCTGATGATACAGCGCTGGTGGCTGATTTGGGTGAGAAACTGCAGAAGTTGGTGATTAAGTTTGGTAAAGTGTGAGAAAGAAGAAAGCTGAGAGTAAATATGAATAGGAGCAATGTTATCAGGTTCAGTTAGGTTGAGGGACAAGTAAAATGGGAGGTAAGTTTGATTGGAGAAAACCTGGAGGAAGTAAAGTGTTTTAGATATCTGGGAGTGGATTAGGCAGTGGATGGAACCACGGAAGCGGAAGTTAGTCACAGGGTGGGAGAGGGGGTGAAGGTTCTGGGAGCGTTGAAGAGTGTGTGGAAGGCGAGAACGTTATCTCGGAGAGCAAAAATAGGTATGTTTGAAGGAACAGTGGTTCCCACAACGTTATATGATTATGAGGCATGGGCTATAGATAAGGTTGTGTGGAGGAGGGTGGAAGTGTTGGAAATAAGATGTTTGAGGACAATATGTGGTGTGAGATGGTTTGATCGAGTAAGTAATGAAAGGGTAAGAGAGATGTGTAGTAATAAAAAAAGAGTGTGGTTGAGAGAGCAGAAGAGGGTTTATTGAAATGGTTTGGTCACATGGAGAGAATGAGTAAGGAAAGACTGACACAGAGGATATATGTGTCAGAGGTGGAGGGGACGAGGAGAAGAGGGAGACCAAATTGGAGGTAGAAGGATGGAGTGAAAAAGATTTTGAGCGATCAGGCCTGAACATACAGGGGGTGAAAGGTGTGCAAGGAATAGAATGAACTGGAACAATGTGGTATACCGGGATGGACGTGCTGTTAATGGATTGAACCAGGGCATGTGAACTGTCCGGGGTAAACCGTGGAAAGTTTTGTGGGGCCTGGATGTGGAAAGGGAGGTGTGGTTTTGGTGCATTACACATGACAGCTAGAGACTGAGTGTGAATGAATGTGGCCTTTGTTGTCTTTACCTAGGGCTGCCTCATGCGTGCGCGAGGTGAGGGGGGTGCCATTTCATGTGTGGCTGGGTGACGACGAGAATGGATGAAGGCAGGAAGTATGGATATGTACATGTGTATATAAGTATATGTCTGAGTATGTATTTGTATGTATATGTTGAAATGTATGGGTATGTATATATGTGTGTGTGGGTGTTTATGTATATGAATATTTATGTGGGTGGGTTGGGCTATTCTTTCGTCTGTTTCCTTGCGCTACCACACTAACACAGGAGACAGCGACTAAGTATAATATAATAAATAACACCTATATATTCAGATGAGAAACTGCAGAATTTGGTGAGTAAACGTGAATAAGAGCAACATTATTAGGTTCAGTAGGGTTGAGGGACAAATTAATTGGAAGGTTAGTTTGGATGGAGAAAAATTGGAGGAAGGAAGTGTTTTAGATATCTGGGAGTGGATTTAGCAGTGTATGTAAACAATGAAGCAGAAGTGAGTCACAGGGTGGGGGAGGCAGAGAAGGGTCTGGTAGCGTTGAAAAATGTGTGGAAGGTGAGAAAGTTATCTCAGAGAGCAAAAAATGGGTTTGTTTGAAGAAATAGTGGTTCCAACAATGTTAAATGGTTGCAAGACACTGGCTATAGATAGGGCTGTGCCAAGGAGGGTGGATGTGTTGAATATGAAACATTTGAGGACAATATGTGGCGTGAGGTGGTTTGATCGAATAAGTAACAAAAGGGTAGGAGAGATATGTGGTAATAAAAAAGAGTGTGGTTGATAGAGCACAAGAGGGTGTGTTGAAATGGTTTGGACACATGGAGAGAATGAGTGAGGAAAGACTGCCAAAGAGGATATATGTGTCAGAGGTGGAGGGAACATGGAGAAGCGGGAGATGAAATTTGAGGTGGAAGGATGGAGTGAAAAAGACTTTGAGTGATTGGGTTTTGAACTTACAGGAGGTTGAAAGGTGTGCAAGGGATGGAGTGAAATGGAATGATGTGGCATACTGGGGTCGACGTGCTGTCAATGGATTGAACCAGGGCATGTGAAGCTTCTTAGGTAAACAATGGAAAGGTCTGTGTCTGGATGTGGAGAGGGAGCTGTGGTTTCAGTGCCTTACACATGACAGCTAGAGACAGTGTGAATAAATGTGGCGTTTTTTTGTCCTTTCCTAGCGCTACCTTGCTGGAGGGGAGATGCTATTTCATGTATGGGTGGGTGGCAATGCGAATAGATGAAAGCAGCAAGTATGAATATATACATGTGTACATATGTATATATCGGTATACAATGAAATGTTGATGTATGTATATGTGCATGGATGGGTGTTTATATATATACCTGTGTATGTGGGTGGGGTGGGCTATTCCTCATCTGTTACCTTGCAATAACTCGCTGACACGCGGGAGACAGTGATTAAGTATAATAAATAAAAAAAATATATACATACATATATTATGTGACATTCATTTTTCATTTCATTTCAAGCTAGAAGTTTCAGTTTTCTACATTATTTCTTACATTTTTCATATGTATATATATATATATATATATATGTGTGTGAATGTGTGTATATGTGCATATGTATATATATACGCAGGAGGATGGATGTGCTGGAAATGAGATGTTTGAGGACAATGTGTATGTGTGAGGTGGTTTGATCGAGTAAGTAACGTAAGGGTATGAGAGATGTGTGGAAATAAAAAGAGCGTAGTTGAGAGAGCAGAAGAGGGTGTTTTGAAATGGTTTGGGCACATGGAGAGAATGAGTGAGGAAAGATTGACCAAGAGGATATATGTGTCGGAGGTGGAGGGAACGAGGAGAAGTGGGAGACCAAATTGGAGGTGGAAAGATGGAGTGAAAAAGATTTTGTGTGATCGGGGCCTGAACATGCAGGAGGGTGAAAGGAGGGCAAGGAATAGAGTGAACTGGATCGATGTGGTATACCGGGGTTGACGTGCTGTCAGTGGATTGAATCAGGGCATGTGAAGCGTCTGGGGTAAACCATGGAAAGCTGTGTAGGTATGTATATTTGCATGTGTGGACATATGTATATACATGTGTATGGGGGTGGGTTGGGCCATTTCTTTCGTCTGTTTCCTTACGCTACCTCGCAAACGCGGGAGACAGCGAAAAAAAAAATATACATATATTATCCCTGGGGATAGGGGTGGAAGAATACTTCCCACGCATTCCTCGCGTGTCATAGAAGGCGACTAGAGGGGAAGGGAGCGGGAAGCCAGAAATCCTCCCCTCCTTGTATTTTTAACTTTCTAAAATGGGAAACAGAAGAAGGAGTCACGCAGGGAGTGCTCATCCTCCTCAAAGGCTCAGACTGGGGTGTCTAAATGTATGTGGATGTAACCAAGATGTGAAAAAAGGAGAGATAGGTAGTATGTTTGAGGAAAGGAACCTGGATGCTTTGGCTCTGAGTGAAACGAAGCTCAAGGGTAAAGGGGAAGAGTGGTTTGGGAATGTCTTGGGAGTAAAGTCAGGGGTTACTGAGAGGACAAGAGCAAGGGAAGGAGTAGCACTACTCCTGAAACAGGAGTTGTGGGAGTATGTGATAGAATGTAAGAAAGTAAATTCTCGATTAATATGGGTAAAACTGAAAGTTGATGGAGAGAGATGGGTGATTATTGGTGCATATGCACCTGGGCATGAGAAGAAAGATCATGACAGGCAAGTGTTTTGGGAGCAGCTGAATGAGTGTGTTAGTGGTTTTGATGCACGAGACTGGGTTATAGTGATGGGTGATTTGAATGCAAAGGTGAGTAATGTGTCAGTTGAGGGAATAATTGGTATACATGGGGTGTTCAGTGTTGTAAATGGAAATGGTGAAGAGCTTGTAGATTTATGTGCTGAAAAAGGACTGGTGATTGGGAATACCTGGTTTAAAAAGCGAGATATACATAAGTATATGTATGTAAGTAGGAGAGATGGCCAGAGAGCGTTATTGGATTACGTGTTAATTGACAGGCGTGCAAAAGAGAGACTTTTGGATGTTAATGTGCTGAGAGGTGCAACTGGAGGGATGTCTGATCGTTATCTTGTGGAGGCTAAGGAGAAGATTTGTATGGGTTTTCAGAAAAGAAGAGTGAATGTTGGGGTGAAGAGGGTGGTGAGAGTAAGTGAGCTTGGGAAGGAGACTTGTGTGAGGAAGTACCAGGAGAGACTGAGTACAGAATGGAAAAAGATGAGAACAATGGAAGTAAGGGGAGTGGGGGAGGAATGGGATGTATTTAGGGAAGCAGTGATGGATTGTGCGAAAGATGCTTGTGGCATGAGAAGAGTGGGAGGTGGGTTGATTAGAAAGGGTAGTGAGTGGTGGGATGAAGAAGTAAGATTATTAGTGAAAGAGAAGAGAGAGGCATTTGGACGATTTTTGCAGGGAAAAAATGCAATTGAGTGGGAGATGTATAAAAGAAAGAGACAGGAGGTCAAGAGAAAGGTGCAAGAGGTGAAAAAGAGGGCAAATGAGAGTTGGGGTGAGAGAGTATCATTAAATTTTAGGGAGAATAAAAAGATGTTCTGGAAGGAGGTAAATAAAGTGCGTAAGACAAGGGAGCAAATGGGAACTTCAGTGAAGGGCGCAAATGGGGAGGTGATAACAAGAAGTGATGATGTGAGAAGGAGATGGAGTGAGTATTTTGAAGATTTGTTGAATGTGTTTGATGATAGAGTGGCAGATATAGGGTGTTTTGGTCGAGGTGGTGTGCAAAGTGAGAGGGTTAGGGAAAATGATTTGGTAAACAGAGAAGAGGTAGTAAAAGCTTTGTGGAAGATGAAAGCCGGCAAGGCAGCAGGTTTGGATGATATTGCAGTGGAATTTATTAAAAAAGGGGGTGACTGTATTGTTGACTGGTTGGTAAGGTTATTTAATGTATGTATGACTCATGGTGAGGTGCCTGAGGATTGGAAGAATGCTTGCATAGTGCCATTGTACAAAGGCAAAGGGGATAAGAGTGAGTGCTCAAATTACAGAGGTATAAGTTTGTTGAGTATTCCTGGTAAATTATATGGGAGGGTATTGATTGAGAGGGTGAAGGCATGTACAGAGCATCAGATTGGGGAAGGGCAGTGTGGTTTCAGAAGTGGTAGAGGATGTGTGGATCAGGTGTTTGCTTTGAAGAATGTATGTGAGAAACACTTAGAAAAGCAAATGGATTTGTATGTAGCATTTATGGATCTGGAGAAGGCATATGATAGAGTTGATAGAGATGCTCTGTGGAAGATATTAAGAATATATGGTGTGGGAGGGAAGTTGTTAGAAGCAGTGAAAAGTTTTTATCGAGGATGTAAGGCATGTGTACGTGTAGGAAGAGAGGAAAGTGATTGGTTCTCAGTGAATGTAAGTTTGCGGCAGGGGTGTGTGATGTCTCCATGGTTGTTTAATTTGTTTATGGATGGGGTTGTTAGGGAGGTGAATGCAAGAGTTTTGGAAAGAGGGGCAAGTATGAAGTCTGTTGTGGATGAGAGAGCTTGGGAAGTGAGTCAGTTGTTGTTCACTGATGATATAGTGCTGGTGGCTGATTCATGTGAGAAACTGCAGAAGCTGGTGACTGAGTTTGGTAAAGTGTGGGAAAGAAGAAAGTTAAGAGTAAATGTGAATAAGAGCAAGGTTATTAGGTACAGTAGGGTTGAGGGTCAAGTCAATTGGGAGGTAAGTTTGAATGGAGAAAAACTGGAGGAAGTGAAGTGTTTTAGATATCTGGGAGTGGATCTGGCAGTGGATGGAACCATGGAAGCGGAAGTGAATCATAGAGTGGGGGAGGGGGCGACAATCCTGGGAGCCTTGAAGAATGTGTGGAAGTCGAGAACATTATCTCGGAAAGCAAAAATGGGTATGTTTGAAGGAATAGTGGTTCCAACAATGTTGTATGGTTGCGAGGCGTGGGCTATGGATAGAGTTGTGCGCAGGAGGGTGGATGTGCTGGAAATGAGATGTTTGAGGACAATGTGTGGTGTGAGGTGGTTTGATCGAGTAAGTAATGTAAGGGTAAGAAAGATGCGTGGAAATAAAAAGAGCATGGTTGAGAGAGCAGAAGAGGGTGTTTTGAAATGGTTTGGGCACATGGAGAGAATGAGTGAGGAAAGATTGACCAAGAGGATATATGTGTTGGAGGTGAAGGGAACGAGGAGAAGTGGGAGACCAAATTGGAGGTGGAAAGATGGAGTGAAAAAGGTTTTGTGTGATCGGGCCTGAACATGCATGAGGGTGAAAGGAGGGCAAGGAATAGAGTGAATTGGATCGATGTGGTATACCGGGGTTGACGTGCTGTCAGTGGATTGAATCAGGGCATGTGAAGTGTCTGGGGTAAACCATGGAAAGTTGTGTGGGGCCTGGATGTGGAAAGGGAGCTGTGGTTTTGGGCATTATTGCATGACAGCTACAGACTGAGTGTGAACGAATGGGGCCTTTGTTGTCTTTTCCTAGTGCTACCTCGCACACATGAGGGGGGAGGGGGATGGTATTCCATGTGTGGAGAGGTGGCGATGGGAATGAATAAAGGCAGACAGTGTGAATTGTGTGCATGGGTATATATGTATGTGTCTGTGTGTGTATATATATGTGTACATTGAGATGTATAGGTATGTATATTTGCGTGTGTGGACGTGTATGTATATACATGTGTATGGGGGTGGGTTGGGCCATTTCTTTCGTCTGTTTCCTTGCGCTACCTCGCAAACGCGGGAGACAGCGAAAAAGCAAAATAAATAAATAAATATATATATTTTATTTTATCTATTTTGCTTTGTCGCTGTCTCTCACGTTTGCGAGGTAGCGCAAGGAAACAGACGAAAGAAATGGCCCAACCCACCCCCATACACATGTATATACATACACGTCCACACACGCAAATATACATACCTATACATCTCAATGTACACACATATATATACACACACATACACATACATATATACCCATGCATACAATTCACACTGGCTGCCTTTATTCATTCCCATCGCCACCTCGCCACACATGGAATACCATCCCCCTCCCCCCTCATGTGTGCGAGGTAGCGCTAGGAAAAGACAACAAAGGCCCCATTCGTTCACACTCAGTCTCTAGCTGTCATGCAATAATGCCCGAAACCACAGCTCCCTTTACACATCCACGCCCCACACAACTTTCCATGGTTTACCCCAGACGCTTCACATGCCCTGATTCAATCCACTGACAGCACGTCAACCCCGGTATACCACATCGCTCCAATTCACTCTATTCCTTGCCCGCCTTTCACCCTCCTGTATGTTCAGGCCCCGATCACTCAAAATCTTTTTCACTCCATCTTTCCACCTCCAATTTGGTCTCCCACTTCTCCTCATTCCCTCCACCTCCGACACATATATCCTCTTGGTCAATCTTTCCTCACTCATTCTCTCCATGTGCCCAAACCATTTCAAAACACCCTCTTCTGCTCTCTCAACCACGCTCTTTTTATTTCCACACATTTCTCTTACCATTACATTACTTACTCGATCAAACCACCTCACACCACACATTGTCCTCAAACATCTCATTTCCAGCACATCCACCCTCCTGCGCACAACTCTATCCATAGCCCACGCCTCGCAACCATACAACATTGTTGGAACCACTATTCCTTCAAACATACCCTCTCGACTTCCACACATTCTTCAAGGCTCCCAGGATTTTCACCCCCTCCCCCACCCTATGATTCACTTCCGCTTCCATGGTTCCATCCGCTGCCAAATCCTCCAGTTTTTCTCCATTCAAATTTACCTGGGGATAGGGGAGAAAGAATACTTCCCACGCATTCCTCACATGTCGTAAAAGGCGACTAAATGGGATGGGAGCGGGGGGCTGGAAACCCTCCCCTCCTTGTATTTTAACTTTCTAAAAGGGAAAACAGAAGAAGGAGTCACGCGGGGAGTGCTCATCCTCCTCGAAGGCTCAGATTGGGGTGTCTAAATGTGTGTGGATGTAACCAAAATGAGAAAAAAGGAGAGATAGGTTGTATGTTTGAGGAAAGAACCTGGATGTTTTGGCTTTGAGTGAAACGAAGCTCAAGGGTAAAGGGGAAAAGTGGTTTGGGAATGTCTTGGGAGTAAAGTCAGGGGTTACTGAGAGGACAAGAGCAAGGGAAGGAGTAGCACTACTCCTGAAACAGGAGTGGTGGGAGTATGTGATAGAGTGTAAGAAAGTAAACTCTAGGTTGATATGGGTAAAACTGAAAGTGGATGGAGAGAGATGGGTGATTATTGGTGCATATGCACTTGGGCATGAGAAGAAAGATCAAGAGAGGCAAGTGTTTTGGAAGCAGCTGAGTGAGTGTGTTAGTAGTTTTGATGCACGAGACCGGGTTATAATGATGAGTAATTTGAATGCAAAAGTGAATAATGTGGCAGTTCAGGGAATAATTGGTGTACATGGGGCGTTCAGTGTTGTAAATGGAAATGGTGAAGACTTTGTAGATTTATGTGCTGAAAAAGGACTGATGATTGGGAATACCTGGTTTAAAAAGAGATATATACATAAGTATACGTATGTAAGTAGGAGAGATGGCCAGAGAGCATTATTGGATTATGTGTTAATTGATAGGCATGCGAAAGAGAGAATTTTGGATGTTAATGTACTGAGAGGTGCAACCGGAGGGATGTCTGATCATTATTTTGTGAAGGTGATGATTTCTAGAGGTTTTCAGAAAAAAAGAGAGAATGTTGGGGTGAAAAGTGTGGTGAGAGTAAGTGAGCTTGGGAAAGAGACTTGTGTGAGGAAGTACCAGGAGAGACTGAGTACAGAAAGGAAAAAGGTGAGAACAAAGGAGGTAAGGGGAGTGGGGGAGGAATGGGATGTATTTAGGGAAGCAGTGATGGCTTGCGCAAAAGATTCTTGTGGCATGAGAAGCATGAGAGGTGGGCAGATTAGAAAGGGTAGTGAGTGGTGGGATGAAGAAGTAAGATTATTAGTGAAAGAGAAGACAGATGCATTTGGACAATTTTGCAGAAAAATAAAGCAAATGACTGGGAGATGTATAAAAGAAAGAGGCAGGAGGCCAAGAGAAAGGTGCAAGAGGTGAAAAAGAGGGCAAATGAGAGTTGGGGTGAGAGAGTATCATTAAATTTTAGGGAGAATAAAAAGATGTTTTGGAAGGAGGTAAATAAAGTGCGTATGACGAGGGTACAAATGGGAACTTCAGTGAAGGGAGCTAATGGAGAGGTGATAACAAGTAGTGGTGATGTGAGAAGAGACGGAGTGAGTATTTTGAAGGTTTGTTGAATGTGTTTGATGATAGAGTGGCAGATATAGGGTGTTTTGGTCGAGGTACTGTGCAAAGTGAGAGGGTTAGGGAGAATGATTTGGCGAACAGAGAAGAGGTAGTAAAAGCTTTGCGGATGATGAAAGCTCGCAAGGCAGTGGGTTTGGATGGTATTGCAGTGGAATTTATTTAAAAAGGGGGTGACTGTACAGTTGACTGGTTGGTAAGGTTATCTAATGTATGTATGACTCATGGTGAGGTGCCTGAGGATTGGAAGAATGCTTGCATAGTGCCATTGTACAAAGGCAAAGGGGATAAAAGTGAGTGCTCAAATTACAGAGGTATAAGTTTGTTGAGTATTCCTGGAAAATTATATGGGAGGGTATTGATTGAGAGGGTGAAGGCATGTACAAAGCATCAGATTGGGGAAGAGCAGTGTGGTTTCAAAAGTGGTAGAGGATGTGTGGATCAGGTGTTGACTTGGAAGAATGTATGTGAGAAATACTTAGAAAAGCAAATGGATTTGTATGTAGCATTTATGGATCTGGAGAAGGCATATGATAGAGTTGATAGAGATGCTCTGTGGAAGGTATTAAGAATATATGGTGTGGGAGGGAAGTTGTTAGAAGCAGTGAAAAGTTTTTATCGAGGATGTAAGGCATGTGTACATGTAGGAAGAGAGGAAAGTGATTGGTTCTCAGTGAATGTAGGTTTGCGGCAGGGGTGTGTGATGTCTCCATGGTTGTTTAATTTGTTTATGGATGGGGTTGTTAGGGAGGTGAATGCAAGAGTTTTGGAAAGAGGGGCAAGTATGCAGTCTGTTGTGGATGAGAGAGCTTGGGAAGTGAGTCAGTTGGTCGTTGATGATACAGCGCTGGTGGCGGTTCGTGTGAGAAACGGCAGAACCTGGTGACTGAGTTTGGTAAAGTGTGTGAAAGAAGAAAGCTGAGAGTAAATGTGAATAAGAGCAAGGTAATTAGGTACAGTAGGGTTGAGGGACAAGTCAATTGGGAGGTAAGTTGGAATGGAGAAAAACTGGAGGAAGCGAAGTGTTTTAGATATCTGGGAGTGGATTTGGCAGCGGATGGAACCATGGAAGCGGAAGTGAATCATAGGATTGGGGAGGGGGCGAAAGTTCTAGGAGCGTTGAAGAGTGTGTGGAAGTCGAGAACATTATCTCAGAAAAGCAAAAATGGGTGTTTGAAGGAATAGTGGTTCCAACAAAGTTATATGGTTGCAAGGCATGAGCTATGGATAGAGTTGTGCAGAGGAAGGTGGATGTGCTGGAAATGAGATGTTTGAGGACAATATATGGTGTGAGGTGGTTTGATTGAGTAAGTAATAATAGGGTAAGAGAGATGTGTGGTAATAAAAAGTGTGTGGTTGAGAAAGCAGAAGAGGGTGTTTTGAAATGGTTTGGTCACATGGAGAGAATGAGTGAGGAAAGATTGACAAGAGGATATATGTGTCAGAGGTAGAGGGAACGGGAAGTGGGAGACCAAATTGGAGGTGGAAAGATGGAGTGAAAAAGATTTTGAGTGGTCGGGGCCCGAACATGCAGGAGGGTGAAAGGCGTGCAAGGAATAGAGTGAATTGGAACGATGTGGTATACCGGGGTGGACGTGCTGTCAATGGATTGAACCAGGGCATGTGAAGCATCTGGAGTAAACCATGGAAAGTTCTGTGGGGCCTGGATGTGGAAAGGGACCTCTGGTTTTGATGCATTATTACATGACAACTAGAGACTGAGTGTGAATGAATGTGGCCTTTATTGTCTTTTCCTAGCGCTACCTCCCACACATGAAGGGGGGAGCGGGTTGTTATTTCATGTGTGGCAGGGTGACAATGGGAATGAATAGAGGCAGACAGTATGAATTATGTACATGTGTATATATGTAATGTCTGTGTGTGTATATATATGTATCCGTTGAGATGTATAGGTATGTATATTTGCGTGTGTGGACGTGTATGTATATACATGTGTATGTGGGTGGGTTGGGCCATTCTTTTGTCTGTTTCCTTGTGCTACCTCGCTAACGCGGGACACAGTGACAACGCAAAATAAATAAATGAAATATATATATATATATATAATATATATATAATATATATATAATATATAATATATAATATATATAATATATATATAATATATATATATATATATATATATATATATTATCAATCTATTCATCTATTATACTTTGTTGCTGTCTCCTGCGTTTGCAAGGTATCGCAAGGAAACAGACGAAAGAATGGCCCAACCCACCCACATACACATGTATATACATACACGTCCACACACACACATATACATAAATATACATTTCAACGTATACATATATATACATTATATTTATTTTCACCCCGCCACGCATGAAATGACAGCCCCCTTCCCCCGCATGTGCATGAGGTAACGCTAGGAAAAGACAACAAAGGTCATAGTCGTTCACACTTAGTCTCTAGCTGTCATGTATAATGCACCGAAACCACAGCTCCCTTTCCACATCCACGCCCCACAAAACATTCCATGGTTTACCCCAGACGCTTCACATGCCCTGGTTCAATCCACTGACAGCACATCCACCCCAGCATACCACATCGTTCCAATTCACTCTATTCCTTGCACGCCTTTCACCCTCCTGCATGTTCAGGCCCTGATCACTCAAAATCTTTTTCACTCCATCTTTCCACTTCCAATTTGGTCTCCCACTTCTCCTCGTTCCCTCCACCACTGACACATATATGCTGTTTGTTAATCTTTCCTCACTTATTCTTCCCATGTGACCAAACCATTTCAAAACACCCTCTTCTGCTCTCTCAACCACACTCTATTTCCACACATCTCTCTCACCCTACTATTATCATTTACTTGGATCAAGCCACCTCACACCACATGTTGTCTTCAAACATTTCATTTCCAGCACATCCACCCCCACTCCGCACAACTCTATCCATAGCCCATGCCTCGCAACCATATAACATTGTTGGAACCACTATTCATTCAAACATACTCATTTTTGCTTTCCGAGATAATGTTCTCAACTTCCACACATTTTTCAACGCTCCCAGAACTTTCGCCCCCTCTCCCACCCTATGATTCACTTCCACTTCCATGGTTCCATCCACTGTCAAATCCACTCCCAGATATCTAAAACACTTCACTTCTTCCAGTTTTTCTCCATTGAAACTTACCTCCCAACTGACTTGACCCTCAACCCTACTGTACCTAATAACCTTGCTCTTATTCACATTCACTCTCAGCTTTCTTCTTTCACATACTTTACCAAACTCAGTCCCCAGCTTCTGCAGTTTCTCACACAAATCAGCCACCAGCGCTGTATCATCAGCAAACAACAACGGACTCAATTCCCAAGCTCTCTCATCCATAACAGATTGCATACTTGCCTCTCTTTCCAAAACTCATGCATTCACCTCCCTAATAACCCCATCCATAAACAAATTAAACAACCATGGAGACATCACATATCCCTGCAGCAAACCAACATTACAGTGAGAACCAATCACTTTCCTCTATTCCTACATGTACAGAAAAACTGGAGAAAGTAAAGTGTTTTAGATATCTGGGAGTGGATTTGGCAGCGGATGGAACCATGGAAGGAGAAGTGAATCATAGGGAGGGGGAGGGGTCAAAAGTTCTCGGAGCGTTGAAAAATGTGGGGAAGTCGAGAACGTTATCTTGGAAAGGAAAAATGGGTATGTTTGAAGGAATAGCGGTTCCAACAATGTTATATGGTTGCGAGGCATGGGCTATAGATAGAGTTGTGTGGAGGAGGGTGGATGTGCTGGAAATGAGAGGTTTGAGGACAATATGTGGCGTGAGATGGTTTGATGAAGTAAGTTATAATAGGGTAAGAGAGATGTGTGGTAATAAAAAGAGTGTGGTTGAGAGAGCAGAAGAGGGTGTTTCGAAACGGTTTGGTCACAAGGAGAGAATGAGTGAGGAAAGATTGACTAAGAGGATATATGTGTCAGAGGTGGAGGGAACGAGAAGTGGGAGACCAAATTGGGGGTGGAAAGATGGAGTGAAAAAGATTCTGAGAGATCGGGCCCAGAACATGCAGGAGGGTGAAAGGCGTGCAAAGAATAGAGTGAATTGGAATGATATGGGATACCGGGGTCGACTTGCTGTCAATGGATTGAACCAGGGCATGTGAAGCATCTGGGGTAAACCATGGAAAGTTCTGTGGGGCCTGGATGTGGAAAGGGAGCTGTGGTTTCGGTGCATTATACATGACAGCTAGAGACTGAGTGAGAACGAGTGTGGCCTTTGTTGTCTTTTCCTAGCGCTACCTCACACACATGCGGGGGAGGGTGTTGTTATTTCATGTGTGGCAGGCTGGCGACGGGAGTGAATAAGGGCAGACAGTATGAATTATGTACATGTGTATATATGTATATGTCTGTGTGTGTATATATATATATATATATATATATATATATATATATATATATATATATATATATATATATATATATATTGAGATGTATAGGTATGTATATATGCGTGTGTGGATGTGTATGTATATACATGTGTATGTGGGTGGGTTGGGCCATTCGTCTGTTTCCTTGCGCTACCTCACTGGCGTGGGAGACAGCGACAAAGTATAATAAAATAATAATAAATAATATACATATGTATACACACACATAGGTTGAACACCTTTAATCCAACAACCTTGGGATTTGGCCAATGCTGGATCACAAAAACAAAATGCTGGAGATCAGAAATTGACCCCAAAGGAATCCACAACGTAAATATATACTCAACCCGTAGTTTTGCCATGTCATTCCATATACATAGTGCTGTATCATCAAAGGTAGAACAAAGCTTAAAACAAGAAATAATACAACCATTAATGCTTCCAAACAAGGTTTTGATTGTTACATCAGAAGTACCCCTAGATGGAGACTCCAATATCTTGGGCAAGAGTTTTTCGTTGCATATGACACCAATACAGGGCAGATTCCTAAGCATTAAACACTTGTTCAGGGGCTAAGTTTTCTGCTGCTACTAACTGTGCAAATTCATCCCATACTTTGTTGCAGCTTTGTGAAGAGTAGTTAATGTAATGAACGACCATAGGTTGATAGTTGGCTTTAGTCGACTCTTGTTACTTATGTTGTTTTATTGTTATCATGAAGGCAGCCAATCCGCACTGTGTCAGTCTCAGCCAGGAAGCCAGCTATTACATTCTCTCTCCTTGTACATATTGCTGTTGGCTGTTTAATAGAGTATTGGAGTTTTTATTGATTCTTCTAATATGACCTTGCACTACAATCTTTCATGTCAGAACTACACTTTTCACTGCATACATAATGTACTGAAATTCCATGCCTCCACTTAAACTTGTGAAACCATCCCTGAGAATATTCTCAGCCACAGTCTAGCTTTAGTTCTCTATGAAGAACTTTAGCCTGCTCAATAAGGATCTCCATAAAATGCTTACACCTTCGTTACATGGGATCTTAAATAACTTTATATGTGCAGTGGCTAATTCCGTACTCCTGGCACCTTTCAAAGTTTTCTGAAACTTTAATACTTTTCTGGCTTTCATTTTCTGCAAAAAAATGAATAAAAAAAATTAACAGGACTGTTAATCAGCTCGGCTGCAGTGGAAAAAAATTTTGACACCTTAGCACTGCTAACAGTGCTACCCTGGTAGCAAATCCAACAAATTAATTGCGGCAGATTCAAAATGTGCCAAACCATGGGAGTTACCCGAACCACAGAGGGCCCATTTAGTGATGTACAACCTGTATATATATATATATATATATATATATATATATATATATATATATATATATATATATATATATATATAAGTATACTTATGTAAGTAGGAGAGATGGCCAGAGAGCGTTATTGGATTACGTGTTAATTGACAGGCGCGCGAAAGAGAGACTTTTGGATGTTAATGTGCTGAGAGGTGCAACTGGAGGGATGTCTGATCATTATCTTGTGGAGGCTAAGGTGAAGATTTGTATGGGTTTTCAGAAAAAAAGAGTGAATGTTAGGGTGAAGAGGGTGGTGAGAGTAAGTGAGCTTGGGAAGGAGACTTGTGTGAGGAAGTACCAGGAGAGACTGAGTACAGAATGGAAAAAGGCGAGAACAATGGAAATACGGGGAGTGGGGGAGGAATGGGATGTATTTAGGGAATCAGTGATGGATTGCGCAAAAGATGCTTGTGGCATGAGATATATATATATATATATATATATATATATATATATATATATATATATATATATATATATATTTTTTTTTTTTCATACTTTGTCGCTGTCTCCCGAGTTTGCGAGGTAGCGCAAGGAAACAGACGAAAGAAATGGCCCCCCCCCATACACATGTATATACATACGTCCACACACGCAAATATACATACCTACACAGCTTTCCATGGTTTACCCCAGACGCTTCACATGCCTTGATTCAATCCACTGACAGCACGTCAACCCCGGTATACCACATCGCTCCAATTCACTCTATTCCTTGCCCTCCTTTCACCCTCCTGCATGTTCAGGCCCCGATCACACAAAATCTTTTTCACTCCATCTTTCCACCTCCAATTTGGTCTCCCTCTTCTCCTCGTTCCCTCCACCTCCGACACATATATCCTCTTGGTCAATCTTTCCTCACTCATTCTCTCCATGTGCCCAAACCACTTCAAAACACCCTCTTCTGCTCTCTCAACCACGCTCTTTTTATTTCCACACATCTCTCTTACCCTTACGTTACTCACTCGATCAAACCACCTCACACCACACATTGTCCTCAAACATCTCATTTCCAGCACATCCATCCTCCTGCGCACAACTCTATCCATAGCCCACGCCTCGCAACCATGCAACATTGTTGGAACCACTATTCCTTCAAACATACCCATTTTTGCTTTCCGAGATAATGTTCTCGACTTCCACACATTCTTCAAGGCTCCCAGAATTTTCGCCCCCTCCCCCACCCTATGATCCACTTCCGCTTCCATGTTTCCATCCGCTGCCAGATCCACTCCCAGATATCTAAAACACTTCACTTCCTCCAGTTTTTCTCCATTCAAACTCACCTCCCAATTGACTTGACCCTCAACCCTACTGTACCTAATAACCTTGCTCTTATTCACATTTACTCTTAACTTTCTTCTTCCACACACTTTACCAAACTCAGTCACCAGCTTCTGCAGTTTCTCACACCAATCAGCCACCAGCGCTGTATCATCAGCGAACAACAACTGACTCACTTCCCAAGCTCTCTCATCCCCAACAGACTTCATACTTGCCCCTCTTTCCAAAACTCTTGCATTTACCTCCCTAACAACCCCATCCATAAACAAATTAAACAACCATGGAGACATCACACACCCCTGCCGCAAACCTACATTCACTGAGAACCAATCACTTTCCTCTCTTCCTACACGTACACATGCCTTACATCTTCGATAAAAACTTTTCACTGCTTCTAACAACTTTCCTCCTACACCATATATTCTTAATACCTTCCACAGAGCATCTCTATCAACTCTATCATATGCCTTCTCCAGATCCATAAATGCTACATACAAATCCATTTGCTTTTCTAAGTATTTCTCACCTACATTCTTCAAAGCAAACACCTGATCCACACATCCTCTACCACTTCTGAAACCACACTGCTCTTCCCCAATCTGATGCTCTGTACATGCCTTCACCCTCTCAATCAATACCCTCCCATATAATTTACCAGGAATACTCAAACATATACCTCTGTAATATATATATATATATATATATATATATATATATATATATATATATATATATATATATGGTATTGCAGTGGAATTTATTAAAAAAGGGGGTGACTGTATTGTTGACTGGTTGGTAAGGTTATTTACTGTATGTATGACTCATGGTGAGGTGCCTGAGGATTGGCGGAATGCGTGCATAGTGCCATTGTACAAAGGCAAAGGGGATAAGAGTGAGTGCTCAAATTACAGAGGTATAAGTTTGTTGAGTATTCCTGGTAAATTATATGGGAGGGTATTGATTGAGAGGGTGAAGGCATGTACAGAGCATCAGATTGGGGAAGAGCAGTGTGGTTTCAGAAGTGGTAGAGGATGTGTGGATCAGGTGTTTGCTTTGAAGAATGTAGGTGAGAAATACTTAGAAAAGCAAATGGATTTGTATGTAGCATTTATGGATCTGGAGAAGGCATATGATAGAGTTGATAGAGATGCTCTGTGGAAGGTATTAAGAATATATGGTGTGGGAGGCAAGTTGTTAGAAGCAGTGAAAAGTTTTTATCGAGGATGTAAGGCATGTGTACGTGTAGGAAGAGAGGAAAGTGATTGGTTCTCAGTGAATGTAGGTTTGCGGCAGGGGTGTGTGATGTCTCCATGGTTGTTTAATTTGTTTATGGATGGGGTTGTTAGGGAGGTAAATGCAAGAGTTTTGGAAAGAGGGGCAAGTATGAAGTCTGTTGGGGATGAGAGAGCTTGGGAAGTGAGTCAGTTGTTGTTCGCTGATGATACAGCGCTGGTGGCTGATTCATGTGAGAAACTGCAGAAGCTGGTGACTGAGTTTGGTAAAGTGTGTGGAAGAAGAAAGTTAAGAGTAAATGTGAATAAGAGCAAGGTTATTAGGTACGGTAGGGTTGAGGGTCAAGTCAATTGGGAGGTGAGTTTGAATGGAGAAAAACTGGAGGAAGTGAAGTGTTTTAGATATCTGGGAGTGGATCTGGCAGCGGATGGAACCATGGAAGCGGAAGTGGATCATAGGGTGGGGGAGGGGGCGAAAATTCTGGGGGCCTTGAAGAATGTGTGGAAGTCGAGAACATTATCTCGGAAAGCAAAAATGGGTATGTTTGAAGGAATAGTGGTTCCAACAATGTTGTATGGTTGCGAGGCGTGGGCTATGGATAGAGTTGTGCGCAGGAGGATGGATGTGCTGGAAATGAGATGTTTGAGGACAATGTGTGGTGTGAAGTGGTTTGATCGAGTGAGTAACGTAAGGGTAAGAGAGATGTGTGGAAATAAAAAGAGCATGGTTGAGAGAGCAGAAGAGGGTGTTTTGAAGTGGTTTGGGCACATGGAGAGAATGAGTGAGGAAAGATTGACCAAGAGGATATATGTGTCGGAGGTGGAGGGAACGAGGAGAAGAGCGAGACCAAATTGGAGGTGGAAAGATGGAGTGAAAAAGATTTTGTGTGATCGGGGCCTGAACATGCAGGAGGGTGAAAGGAGGGCAAGAAATAGAGTGAATTGGAGCGATGTGGTATACCGGGGTTGACGTGCTGTCAATGGATTGAATTAAGGCATGTGAAGCGTCTGGGGTAAACCATGGAAAGCTGTGTAGGTATGTATATTTGCGTGTGTGGACGTATGTATATACATGTGTATGGGGGGGGGGGTTGGGCCATTTCTTTCGTCTGTTTCCTTGCGCTACCTCGCAAACGCGGGAGACAGCGACAAAGTATAATAAAAAAAATATAAAAAAAATAAAATATATATGTATATATATACATATATATATATATATATATATATATATATATATATATATATATATATATATATATATATATATATATATTCCTGGGGATAGGGGAGAAAGAAGACTTCCCACGTATTCCCTGCGTGTCGTAGAAGGTGACTAAAAGGGAAGGGAGCGGGGGGCTGGAAATCCTCCCGTTTTTTTTTTTTTCAATTTTCCAAAAGATGGAACACAGAAGGGGGCCAGGTGAGGATATTCCCTCAAAGGTCCAGTCCTCTGGTCTTGACGCTACCTTGCTGGCGTGGGAAGTGGCGAATAGTATGAAAGAAAGAATATATATATATATATATATATATATCAAATCATTCTCCCTAATCCTCTCAATTTGCACACCACCTCGACCAAAACACCCTATATCTGCCACTCCATCATCAAACACATTCAACAGACCCTCAAAATACTCACTCCATCTCCTTCTCACATCACCACTACTTGTTATCACCTCCCCATTAGCCCCCTTCACTGAAGTTCCCATTTGTTCCCTTGTCTTATGCACTTTATTTACCTCCTTCCAAAACATCTTTTCATTCTCCCTAAAACTTAAGGATACTCTCTCACCCCAACTCTCATTTGCCCTCTTTTTCACCTCTTGCACCTTTCTCTTGACCTCCTGCCTCTTTCTTTTATACATCTCCCAGTCATTTGCATTATTTCCCTGCAAAAATTGCCCATATGCCTCTCTCTTCTCTTCCACTAATAATCTAACTTCTTCATCCCACCACTCACTACCCTTTCTAATCTGCCCACCTCCCACGCTTCTCATGCCACAAACATCTTTGGCGCAAGCCATCACTGCTTGCCTAAATACATCCCATCCCCCCACTCCCCTTGTGCCCTTTGTTCTCACCTTTTTCCATTCTGTACTCAGTCTCTCCTGGTATACTTCCTCACACAAGTCTCCTTCCCAAGCTCACTTACTCTCACCACTCTGTTCACCCCAACATTCTCTCTTCTTTTCTGAAAACCACTACAAATCTTCATCTTCGCCTCCACAAGATAATGCTCAAACATCCCTTCAGTTGCACCTCTCAGTACATTAACATCCAAGACTTTCTTTTGTACGCCCATCAATTAACACATAATCAAATAACACTCTCTGGCCATCTCTCCTACTTACATACATATACTTATGTATATCTCTCTTTTTAAACCAGGTATTCCCAATCACCAGTCCTTTTTCAGCACATAAATGTACAAGCTCTTCACCATTTCCATTTACAACATTGAACACCCCATGTACACCAATTATTCCCTCAACTGCCACATTACTCACCTTTGCATTCAAATCACCCATTACTATAACCTGGTCTCGTGCATCAAAACTACTAACACACTCACTCAGCTGCTCCCAAAACACTTGCCTCTCATGATCTTTCTTCTCATGTCCAGGTGCATATGCACCAATAATCACCCCTCTCTCTCCATCCACTTTCAGTTTTACCCATATCAATCTAGAGATTACTTTCTTACACTCTATCACATACTACCACCACTCCTGTTTCAAGAGTAGTGCTACCCCTTCCCTTGCTCCTGTCCTCTCACTAACTACTGACTTTACTCCCAAGACATTCCCAAACCACTCGTCCCCTTAACCCTTGAGCTTCCTTTCACTCAGAGCCAAAACATCCAGGTTTCTTTCCTCAAACATACAACCTATCTCTGGTAAAGAGAGAACAGGTAGTAAAAGCTTTGTGGAAGATGAAAGCTGGCAAGGCAGCGGGTTTGGATGGTATTGCAGTGGAATTTATTAAAAAAGGGGGTGACTGTATTGTTGACTGGTTGGTGAGGTTATCTAATGTATGTATGACTCTTGGTGAGGTGCCCGAGGATTGGCGGAATGCTTGCACAGTGCCATTGTACAAAGGTGAAGGGGATAAAGGTGAATGCTCAAATAACAGAGGTATAAGTTTGTTGAGTATTCCTGGGAAATTATATGGGAGGGTATTGATTGAGAGGGTGAAGTCATGTACAGAGCATCAGACTGGGGAAGAGCAGTGTGATTTCAGAAGTGGCAGAGGATGTGTGGATCAGGTGTTTGCTTTGAAGAATGTATATAGAAATGCAAATGGATTTGTATGTAGCATTTATGGATCTAGAAAAGGCATATGACAGAGTTGATAGAGATGCTCTGTGGAAGTTATTAATAATATATGGTGCGGGAGGCAAGTTGTTAGAAGCAGTGAAAAGTTTTTATCAAGGATGTAAGGCATGTGTACATGTAGGAAGAGAGGAAAGTGATTGGTTCTCAGTGAATGTAGGTTTGCGGCAGGGGTGTGTGATGTCTCCATGGTTGTTTAATTTGTTTATGGATGGGGTTGTTAGGGAGGTGAATGCAAGAGTTTTGGAAAGAGGGGCAAGTATGCAGTCTGTTATGGATGTGAGAGCTTGGGAAGTGAGTCAGTTGTTGTTCGCTGATGTTACAGCGCTAGTGGCTGATTCATGTGAGAAAATGCAGAAGCTGGTGACTGAGTTTGGTAAAGTGTGTGAAAGAAGAAAGCTGAGAGTAAATGTGAATAAGAGCAAGGTTATTAGGTACAGTAGGGTTGAGGAACAAGTCAATTGGGAGGTAAGTTTGAATGGAGAAAAACTGGAGGAAGATAAGTGTTTTAGATATCTGGAAGTGAACTTGTCAGCGGATGGAACCATGGAAGCAGAAGTGAGTCACAGGGTAAGGGAGGGGGGCAAACGTTCTGGGAGTGTTGAAGAATGTTTGGAAGTTGAGAACATTATCTCGGAAAGCAAAAATGGGTATGTTTGAAGGAATAGTGGTTCCAACAATGTTGTATGGCTGCGAGGCGTGGGCTATGGATAGAGTTGTGCGGAGGAGGGTGGATGTGCTGGAAATGAGATGTTTGAGGACAATATGTGGTGTGAGGTGGTTTGATCGAGTAAGTAATAATAGGGTAAGAGAGAAATAATAGGGTAAGAGAGATGTGCGGTAATAAAAAGAGTGTGGTTGAGAGAGCAGAAGAGGGTGTTTTGAAATGGTTTGGTCACATGGAGAGAATGAGTGAGGAGAGATTGACAAAGAGGATATATGTGTTAGAGGTGGAGGGAACGAGGAGAAGTGGGAGACCAAATTGGAGGTGGAAGGATGGAGTGAAAAAGATTTTGAGTGATTGGGGCCTGAACATGCAGGAGGGTGAAAGGCTTGCAAGGAATAGAGTGAATTGGAACGATGTGGTATACCGGGGTCGACATGCTGTCAATGGATTGAACCAGGGCATGTGAAGCATTTAGGGTAAACCACGGAAAGTTCTGTGGGGCCTGG
Source organism: Panulirus ornatus (assembly GCF_036320965.1). NCBI lineage: Eukaryota > Metazoa > Arthropoda > Malacostraca > Decapoda > Palinuridae > Panulirus > Panulirus ornatus. The sequence goes on from NC_092264.1 coordinate 20,941,684, forward strand.
ATGTTGAAAGGGAGCTGTGGTTTCAGCGCATTATTACATGAAAGCAAGAGACTGAGTGTGAACGAATGTAGCCTTTATTGTCTTTTCCTAGGGTTACCTCGCACACATGAGGGGGGGAGGGGGTTGTTATTTCATGTGTGGTAGGGTGGCGATGGGAATTAATAAGGGCAGACAGTATGAATTATGTACATGAGTATATATGTATATGTCTGTGTGTGTATACATATGTATACGTTGAGATGTATAGGTATGTATATTTGTGTGGGTGGACGTGTATGTGGGTGGGTTGGGCCATTCTTTCGTCTATTTCCTTGTGCTACCTCGCTAACGCGGGAGACAGCGACAAAGCAAAATAATAAATATAAATATCCCTGGGGATAGGGAGAAAGAATACTTCCCACGCATTCCTCATGTGCTTTAGAAGGCGAGTAAAGGGGACGGGAGCGGGGGGCCAGAAACCCTCCCCTCCTTGTATTTTAACTTTCTAAAAGGGGAAACAGAAGGAGTCACGCGAGGAGTGCTCATCCTCCTCAAAGGCTCAGACTGGGGTGTCTAAATGTGTGTGGATGTAACCAAGATGAGAAAAAAGGGAGAGATAGGTAGTATGTTTGAGGAAAGGAACCTGGATGTTCTGGCTCTGAGTGAAACGAAGCTCAAGGGTAAAGGGGAAGAGTGGTTTGGGAATGTCTTGGGAGTAAAGTCAGGGGTTAGTGAGAGGACAAGAGCAAGGGAAGGAGTAGCACTACTCCTGAATCAGGAGTTGTGGGAGTACGTGATAGAGTGTAAGAAAGTAAATTCTAGATTGATATGGGTAAAACTGAAAGTTGATGGAGAGAGATGGGTGATTATTGGTGCATATGCACCTGGGCATGAGAAGAAAGATCATGAGAGGCAAGTGTTTTGGGAGCAGCTGAATGAGTGTGTTAGTGGTTTTGATGCACAAGACCGGGTTATAGTGATTGGTGATTTGAATGCAAAGGTGAGTAATGTGGCAGTTGAGGGAATAATTGGTATACATGGGGTGTTCAGTGTTGTAAATGGAAATGGTGAAGAGCTTGTAGATTTATGGACTGGTGATTGGGAATACCTGGTTTAAAAAGCAAGATATACATAAGTATACGTATGTAAGTAGGAGAGATGGCCAGAGAGCGTTATTGGATTACGTGTTGATAGACGCACGAAAGAGAGACTTTTGGATGTTAATGTGCCGAAAGGTGCAACTGGAGGGATGTCTGATCATTATCTTGTGGAGGCGAAGGTGAAGATTTGTGGGGGTTTTCAGAAAAGAAGAGAGAATGTTGGGGTGAACAGAGTGGTGAGAGTAAGTGAGCTTGGGAAGGAGACTTGTGTGAGGAAGTACCAGGAGAGACCGAGTACAGAATCGAAAAAGGTGAGAACAAAGGAGGTAAGGGGAGTGGGGGAGGAATGGCATGTATTTAGGGAAGCAGTGATGGCTTGTGCAAAAGATGCTTGTGGCATGAGAAGCGTGGGAGGTGGGTTGATTAGAAAAGGCAATGAGTGGTGGGATGAAGAAGTAAGATTATTAGTGAAAGAGAAGAGAGAGGCATTTGGATGATTTTTGCTGGGAAATAATGCAAATGAGTGGGAGAGGTAAAAAAGAAAGAGGCAGGAGGTCAAGAGAAAGGTGCAAGAGGTGAAAAAGAGGGCAAATGAGAGTTGGGGTGAGAGAGTATCATTAAATTTCAAGGAGAATAAAAAGATGTTTTCGAAGGAGGTAAATAAAGTGCATAAGACAAGGGAGCAAATGGGAACTTCAGTGAAAGGGGCTAATGGGGAGGTGATAACAAGTAGTGGTGATGTGAGATGGAGATGGAGTGAGTATTTTGAAGGTTTGTTGAATGTGTTTGATGATAGAGTGGCAGATATAGGGTGTTTTGGTCGAGGTGGTGAGCAAAGTGAGAGGGTTAGGGAAAATGATTTGATAAATAGAGAAGAGGTAGTAAAAGCTTTACGGAAGATGAAAGCCGGCAAGGCAGCAGGTTTGGATGGTATTGCAGTGGAATTTATTAAAAAAGGGGGTGACTGTATTGTTGACTGGTTGGTAAGGTTATTCAATGTATGTATGATTCATGGTGAGGTGCCTGAGGATTGGCGGAATGCTTGCATAGTGCCATTGTACAAAGGCAAAGGGGATAAGAGTGAGTGCTCAAATTACAGAGGTATAAGTTTGTTGAGTATTCCTGGTAAATTATGTGAGAGGGTATTGATTGAGAGGGTGAAGGCATCAGATTGGGGAAGAGCAGTGTGGTTTCAGAAGTGGTAGAGGATGTGTGGATCAGGTGTTTGCTTTGAAGAATGTATGTGAGAAATACTTAGAAAAGCAAATAGATTTGTATGTAGCATTTATGGATCTGGAGAAGGCATATGATAGAGTTGATAGAGATGCTCTGTGGAAGGTTTTAAGAATATATGGTGTGGGAGGCAAGTTGTTGGAAGCAGTAAAAAGTTTTTATCGAGGATGTAAGGTATGTGTACGTGTAAGAAGAGAGGAAAGTGATTGGTTCTCAGTGAATGTAGGTTTGCGGCAGGGGTGTGTGATGTCTCCATGGTTGTTTGATTTGTTTATGGATGGGGTTGTTAGGGAGGTGAATGCAAGAGTTTTGGAAAGAGGGGCAAGTATGCAGTCTGTTGTGGATGAGAGAGCTTGGGAAGTGAGTCAGTTGTTGTTCGCTGATGATACAGCACTGGTGGATGATTCATGTGAGAAACTGCAGAAGCTGGTGACTGAGTTTGGTAAAGTGTGTGAAAGAAGAAAGTTAAGAGTAAACGTAAACAAGAGCAAGGTTATTAGGTACAGTAGGGTTGAGGGTCAAGTCAATTGGTAGGTAAGTTTGAATGGAGAAAAACTGGAGGAAGTAAAGTGTTTTAGATATCTGGGAGTGGATCTGGCAGCGGATGGAACCATGGAAGCAGCAGTGAATCATACGGTGGGGGAGGGGGCAAAAATTCTGGGAGCCTTGAAGAATGTTTGGAAGTCGAGAGCATTATCTTGGAAAGCAAAAATGGGTATGTTTGAAGGAATAGTGGTTCCAACAATGTTGTATAGTTGCGAGGCATGGGCTATGGATAGAGTTGCGCGCAAGGGGGGTGGATGTGCTGGAAATGAGATGTTTGAGGACAATATGTGGTGTGAGGTGGTTTGATCGAGTAAGTAATGTAAGGGTGAGAGAGATGTGTGGAAATAAAAAGAGTATGGTTGAGAGAGCAAAAGAGGGTGTTTTGAAATGGTTTGGTCACATGGAGAGAATGAGTGAGGAAAGATTGACAAAGAGGATACATGTGTCAGGGGTGGAGGGAACGAGGAGAAGTGGGAGACCAAATTGGAGGTGGAAAGATGGAGTGAAAAAGATTTTGAGTGATCGGGGCCTGAACATGCACGAGGGTGAAAGGCGTGCAAGGAATAGAGTGAATTGGAACGATGTGGTATACTGGGGTCGACGTGCTGTCAATGGATTGAACCAGGGCATGTGAAGCGTCTGGGGTAAACCATGGAAACTTGTGTGGGGCCTGGATGTCGAAAGGGAGCTGTGGTTTCGCTGCATTGTTACATGACAGCTAGAGACTGAGTGTGAACGAATGGGGCCTTTGGTGACTTTTCCTAGCGCTACCTCGCACACATGAGGGGGGAGGGGGTTTTCATTTGATGTGTGGTGGGGTGGCGATGGGAATGAATAAGGGCAGACAGTATGAATTATGAACTTGTGTATAGATGTATATGTCTATGTGTATATATATGTATACGTTGAATGTATAGGAATGTATATGAGCAGGTGTGGACGTGTATGCATATATGTGTATGTGGGTGGGTTGGGCCATTCTTTCGTTTGTTTTCCTTGCACTACCTCACTAACGCAGGAGACAAAGTATAATAAATAAAATAAATAAATATACAGGTTATATCTCAAATCCATCAACCCCCCATGATCTGGCACATTTTAAAGCCGCAGACATTAGGTTGTGGATCCCCCATCTTGGCAGCACTGTTAGAAGCTCTAAGGTGCCAAAATCTGTTTACAATGTAACTGAGCTAATTAACAGTACTGCTAATTTCTTATATTCAGTCTTTTCCTGAAAATGAAAGCCAGAATAGTTTAAAGTTTCGCAAAACTTTTAAAGGTGCAAGGAGTACAAAATTAAACAGCACTCTTATTAAGTGGTTTAAGCTACCACGTAGTGAAGGTGTATGCATTTCTGGGGAGATGGTTAATGAGCAGGCCATAGTTTTTCATAGAACACTAAACCTAACCTATGACTGTGAATATCCCTAAAGATGGTTACACAAGTCAAAGTGGAGACATGGAATTTCAGTGCACAGAGTGTGCAGTGAAAAGCGTAGTGCTGACATGGAAGCTTGTAGTGTAAGGTTGTAAGAATTATTATCAACTCCAATTCTATATCATGCAACAGCAATACATACAGGGCGAGTGTACAAGCTGGCTATCTTGCTGGTGCTGACATAGTGCGAGTTGGCTGCCTTGGTGATAAAAACAGAGCAACAATAGTAACGTCGACCAAAGCCAACTACCAACATATGGTTTTTTGCGACATTATCTACTCATCACAAAGATGCGACCAAGTTTGTGGATGACCTTGGACAATTAGTGGCAGTGGAAAACTGAGCCCCAGAACATGTGTATAATGCTAACAAATCTGCCCTGTATTGGCATCGTATGCCACGAAAAACTCGCCCAAGATACTGAGGAGTCTCCATCTGGAGATAGTTTTGATGTAATCTGATGTAACAATAAAAATGCTTGTCTGAAAAAAGTTAGTGATTGTATCAATACCTGTTTTAAGCTTTATTCTATCTTTCATAACATAGTAATATGTATGTGGAATGAGTTAGCAAGACTAGGTATTGGGCATATGTTTATCTGGGGGCTCCCTTAAGGGTCAATTTCTGTTTTCTGGCAGTCTGTGGTCCTGCAATAGCCAGGTCCCAATCCTGCCAGATTGAAAAAGTTCAACCTGTATATATGGATGGGGTTGTTAGGGAGGTAAATGCAAGAGTTTTGGAAAGAGGGGCAAGTATGAAGTCTGTTGGGGATGAGAGAGCTTGGGAAGTGAGTCAGTTGTTGTTCGCTGATGATACAGCGCTGGTGGCTGATTCATGTGAGAAACTGCAGAAGCTGGTGACTGAGTTTGGTAAAGTGTGTGGAAGAAGAAAGTTAAGAGTAAATGTGAATAAGAGCAAGGTTATTAGGTACAGTAGGGTTGAGGGTCAAGTCAATTGGGAGGTGAGTTTGAATGGAGAAAAACTGGAGGAAGTGAAGTGTTTTAGATATCTGGGAGTGGATCTGGCAGCGGATGGAACCATGGAAGCGGAAGTGGATCATAGGGTGGGGGAGGGGGCGAAAATTCTGGGGGCCTTGAAGAATGTGTGGAAGTCGAGAACATTATCTCGGAAAGCAAAAATGGGTATGTTTGAAGGAATAGTGGTTCCAACAATGTTGTATGGTTGCGAGGCGTGGGCTATGGATAGAGTTGTGCGCAGGAGGATGGATGTGCTGGAAATGAGATGTTTGAGGACAATGTGTGGTGTGAAGTGGTTTGATCGAGTGAGTAACGTAAGGGTAAGAGAGATGTGTGGAAATAAAAAGAGCGTGGTTGAGAGAGCAGAAGAGGGTGTTTTGAAGTGGTTTGGGCACATGGAGAGGATGAGTGAGGAAAGATTGACCAAGAGGATATATGTGTCGGAGGTGGAGGGAGCAAGGAGAAGAGGGGGACCAAATTGGAGGTGGAAAGATGGAGTGAAAAAGATTTTGTGTGATCGGGGCCTGAACATGCAGGAGGGTGAAAGGAGGGCAAGGAATAGAGTGAATTGGAGCGATGTGGTATACCGGGGTTGACGTGCTGTCAGTGGATTGAATCAAGGCATGTGAAGCGTCTGGGGTAAACCATGGAAAGCTGTGTAGGTATGTATATTTGCGTGTGTGGACGTATGTATATACATGTGTATGGGGGGGGGAGGTTGGGCCATTTCTTTCGTCTGTTTCCTTGCGCTACCTCGCAAACGCGGGAGACAGCGAAAAAGTATAAAAAAAAAAAAAAAAAAAATATATATATATATATATATATATATATATATATATATATATATATATATATTTATTTGCTTTGTTGCTGTCTCCCACGTTAGCGAGGTAGCGCAAGGAAACAGATGAAAGAATGGCCCAACCTGCCCACATACACAAGTATATACATACACATCCACACATACAAATATGCATACCTATACATCTCAATGTACACATATATATACACACACAGACATATACATATATACACATGTACATAATTCATAGTCTGCCTTTATTTGTTCCCATTGCCACCTCGCCACACATGGAATAACATCCCCCTCCCCCCTCATGTGTGCGAGGTAGCGCTAGGAAAAGACACCAAAGGCCCCATTTGTTCACACTCAGTCTCTAGCTGTTATGTAATAATGCACTGAAACGACAGCTCCCTTTCCACATCCAGGCCCCACACACTTTCCATGGTTTACCCCAGACGCTTCACATGCCCTGGTTCAACCATTGACAGCACGTCGACCCCAGTATACCACATCGTTCCAATTCACTCTATTCCTTGCACGCCTTTCACCCTCGTGCATGTTCAGGCCCCAATCACTCAAAATCTTTTTCACTCCATCTTTCCACCTCCAATTTGGTCTCCCACTTCTCGTTCCCTCCACCTCTGACACATATATCCTCTTGGTCAATCTTTCCTCACTCATTCTCTCCATGTGACCAAACCATTTCAAAACACCCTCTTCTGCTCTCTCAACCACACTCTTTTTATTTCCACACATCTCTCTTACCCTTACATTACTTACTCGATCAAACCACCTCACACCACATATTGTCCTCAAACATCTCATTTCCAGCACATCCACCCTCCTCCGCACAACTCTATCCATAGCCCATATACATATATATATATATATATATATATATATATATATATATGCGAGGTGAGGTAGCGCAAGTAAACAGAAAAAAGAATGGCCCAACCCACCCACATACACATGTATATACATACACAACCACACACGCACATATACATACCTATACATCTCAACGTATACATATATATACACACTCAGACATACCCCGCCACACATGGAATAACATCCCCCTCCCACCTCGTGAGTGCGAGGTAGCGCTAGGAAAAGACACCAAAGGCCCCATTCATTCACACTCAGTCTCTAGCTGTCACGTATAATGCAACGAAACCACAACTCCCTTTCCACATCCAGGCCCAACAAAACTTTCCACAGTTTACCCCAGACGCTTCATATGCACTGGTTCAATCCAGTGACAGCACGTCGACCCCAGTATAACACTTCATTCCAATTCACTCTATTCCTTGCATGCCTTTCACCCTTCTGCATGTTCAAGCCCCGATCACTCAAAATTCTTTTTCACTCCATCTTTCCACCTCCAATTTGGTCTCCCACTTCTCATTCCCTCAACCTCTGACACATATATCCTCTTTGTCAATCTTTCCTCACGCATTCTCTCCATGTGACCAAACCATTTCAAAACACCCTCTTCTGCTCTCTCTCAACCATACTCTTTTTATTACCACACATCTCTCTTACCCTTTCATTACTTAATCAAACCACCTCACATACATATTGTCCTCAACCATATCATTTCCAGCACATCCACACTCCTCTGCACAACTCTATCTATAGCCCATGCCTTGCAACCATTTAACATTGCTGGAACCACTATTCCTTTAAACATACCCATTTTTGCTTTTCAAGATAACGTTCTTGACTTCCAAACATTTATCAATGCTCCCAGAACTTTCACCCCCTCCCTCGCAATATGATTCACTTCCGCTTCCATGGTTCCATCCGCTACCAAATCCACTTCCAGATAACTACATCACTTCACTTCCTCCAGTTTTTCCCCATTCAAACTTACCTCCCAATTAACTTGTCCCTCAACCCTATTGTTACTAATAACCTTGCACTTAATCACATTTACTCTCAGCTTTCTTCTTTCACACACTTTACCAGACTCAGTCACCAGCTTCTGCAGTTTCTCTCCCGAATCACCCAACAGCGCTTTATCATCAGCGAACAACTGACTCGCATCAGACTGCATACTTGCCCCTCTTTTCAAAACTCTTGCATTCACCTCTCTATCATCCCAATCAATAAACAAAGTATAATAATAAATAAATAAATAAATACATATATAGCGATTTGTGGGATGAAGAAGTAAGATTATTAGTGAAAGAGAAGAGAGAGGCATTTGGACAATTTTTGCAGGGAAAAAATGCAAATGAGTGGGAGATGTATAAAAGAAAGAGGCAGGAAGTCAAGAGAAAAGTGCAAGAGGTGAAAAAGAGGGCAAATGAGAGTTGGGGTGAGAGAGTATCATTAAATTTTAGGGATAATAAAAAGATGTTTTGGAAAGAGGTAAATAAAGTGCGTAAGACAAGGGAGCAAATGGGAACTTCAGTGAAGGGGGGTAATGGGGAGGTGATAACAAGTAGTGGTGATGTGAGAAGAAGATGGAGTGAATATTTTTGAAGGTTTGATGACAAAGTGACAGATATAGGGTGTTTTGGTCGAGGTGGTGTGCAAAGTGAGAGGGTTAGGGAAAATGATTTGGTAAACAGAGAAGAGGTACTAAAAGCTTTGCGGAAGATGAAAGCTGGCAAGGCAGCAGGTTTGGATGGTATTGCTGTGGAATATATTTAAAAAAAGGGGGTGACTGTATTGTTGACTGGTTGGTAAGGTTATTTAATGTATGTATGATTCATGGTGAGGTGCCTGAGGATTGGTGGAATGCCTGCATAGTGCCATTGTACAAAGGCAAAGGGGATAAGAGTGAGTGCTCAAATTACAGAGGTATAAGTTTGTTGAGTATTCCTGGTAAATTATATGGGAGGGTATTGATTGAGAGGGTGAAGGCATGTAAAGAGCATCAGATTGGGGAAGAGCAGTGTGGTTTCAGAAGTGGTAGAGGATGTGTGGATCAGGTGTTTGCTTTGAAGAATGTATGTGAGAAATACTTAGAAAAGCAAATGGATTTGTATGTAGCATTTATGGATCTGGAGAAGGCATATGATAGAGTTGATAGAGATGCTCTGTGGAAGATATTAAGAATATATGGTGTGGGAGGGAAGTTGTTAGAGGCAGTGAAAAGTTTTTATCGAGGATGTAAGGCATGTGTACATGTAGGAAGAGAGGAAAGTGATTAGTTCTCAGTGAATGTAGGTTTGCTGCACAGGGGTGTGTGATGTCTCCATGGTTGTTTAATTTGTTTATGGATGGGGTTGTTAGGGAGGTGAATGCAAGAGTTTTGGAAAGAGGGGCAAGTATGCAGTCTGTTGTGGATGAGAGAGCTTGGAAAGTGAGTCAGTTGTTGTTCGCTGATGATACAGCGCTGGTGGCTGATTCATGTGAGAAACTGAAGAAGCTGGTGACTGAGTTTGGTAAAGTTCGTGAAAGAAAAAAGTTAAGAGTAAACGTAAACAAGAGCAAGGTTATTAGGTACAGTAGGGTCGAGGGTCAAGTCAATTGGGAGGTAAGTTTGAATGGAGAAAAACTGGAGGAAGTAAAGTGTTTTTCATATCTGGGAGTGGATCTGGCAGCGGATGGAACCATGGAAGCAGAAGTGAATCATACGGTGGAGGGGGTGAAAATTCTGGGAGCCTTGAAGAATGTTTGGAAGTCGAGAGCATTATCTTGGAAAGCAAAAATGGGTATGTTTGAAGGAATAGTGGTTCCAACAATGTTGTATGGTTGCAAGGCATGGGCTATGGATAGAGTTGTGCGCAGGGGGGTGGATGTGCTGGAAATGAGATGTTTGAGGACAATATGTAGTGTGAGGTGGTTTGATCGAGTAAGTAATGTAAGGATGAGAGATGTGTGGAAATAAAAAGAGTATGGTTGAGAGAGCAGAAGAGGGTGTTTTGAAATGGTTTGGTCACATGGAGAGAATGAGTGAGGAAAGATTGACAATGAGGATATATGTGTCAGGGGTGGAGGGAATGAGGAGAAGTGGGAGACCAAATTGGAGGTGGAAAGATGGAGTGAAAAAGATTTTGAGTGATTGGGGCCTGAACATGCAGGAGGGTTAAAGGTGCGCAAGGAATAGAGTGAATTGGAACGATGTGGTATAACGGGGTCGACGTGCTGTCAATGGGGTAAAGCATGGAAAGTTCTGTGGGTCCTGGATGTTGAAAGGGAGCTGTGGTTTCGGTGCATTATTACATGACAGCTAGAGACTGAGTGTGAACGAATGGGGCCTTTGTTGTCTTTTCCTAGCGCTACCCCGCACACATGAGGGGGGAGGGGGTTGTTATTCCATGTGTGGTGAAGTGGCGATGGGAATAAATAAAGGCAGACAGTATATATTATGTACATGTGTACATATGTATATGTCTGTGTGTTTATATATATATGCGTACATTGAGATGTATAGGTATGTATATTTGCGTGTGTGGACATGTATGGATATACATGTGTATGTGGGTGGGTTGGGCCATTTCTTTTGTCTGTTTCCTTGCGCTACCTCGCTAATGTGGGAGACACCGACAAAGAAAAAATAAATTAAATATATATATATATATATATATATATATATATAAAGCATCAGATTGGGGAAGACCAGTGTGGTTTCAGAAGTGGCAGAGGGTGTGTGGATCAGGTGTTTGCTTTGAAGAATGTATGTGAGAAATATTTAGAAAAGCAAATGGATTTGTATGTAGCATTTATGGATCTGGAGAAGGCATATGATATTGTTGATAGAGATGCTCTGTGGAAGGTATTGAGAATATATGGTGTTGGAGGCAAGTTGTTAGAAGCAGTGAAAAGTTTTTATAGGGGATGTAAGGCATGTGTACATGTAGGAGAGAGGAAAGTGATTGGTTCTCAGTGAATGTAGGTTTCAGGCAAGGGTGTGTGATGTCTCCATGGTTGTTTAATTTGTTTATGGATGGGGTTGTTAGGGAGGTGAATGCAAGAGTTTTGGAAAGAGAGGCAAGTATGCCGTCTGTTGTGGATGAGAGAGCTTGGGAAGTGAGTCAGTTGTTGTTCGCTGATGATACAGCGCTGGTGGCTGATTCGTGAGAAACTGCAGAAGCTGGTGACTGACTTTGGTAAAGTGTATGAAACAAGAAAACTGAGAGTATATATGAATAAAGAGCAAGGTTATTAGGCACAGTAGGGTTGAGGGACAAGTCAATTGGGAGGTGAGTTTGAATGGAGAAAAACTGGAGAAAGTGGAGTGTTTTAGATATCTGGGAGTGGATTTGGCAGCGGATGGAACCATGGAAGCGGAAGTGAATCATAGGGTGGGGGAGGGGGCGAAAGTTCTGAGAGCGTTGAAGAATGTGTGGAAGTCGAGAACATTATCTCGGAAGGCAAAATGGGTATGTTTGAAGGAATAGTGGTTCCAACAATGTTATACGGTTGCGAAGTGTGGGCTATAGATAGAGTTGTGCAGAGGAGGGTGGATGTGCTGGAAATGAGATGTTTGAGGACAATATATGGTGTGAGGTGGTTTGATCGAGTAAGTAATAATAGGGTAAGAGAGATGTGTGGTAATAAAGTGTGGTTGAGAGAGCAGAAGAGGGTGTTTTGAAATGGTTTGGTCACATGGAGAAACTGAGTGAGGAAAGATTGACCAAGAGGATATATGTGTCAGAGGTGGAGGGAACGAAGAGAAGTGGGAGACCAAACTGGAGGTGGAAAGATGGGGTGAAAAAGATTTTGAGTGATTGGGGCCTGAACATGCAGGAGGGTGAAAGGCGTGCAAGGAAAAGAATGAATTGGAATGATGTGGTATATATACCGGGGTGACGTGCTGTCAATGGATTGAACCAGGGCATGTGAAGCGTCTTGGGTAAACCATGGAAAGTTCTGTGGGGCCTGGCTGTAGAAAGGGAGCTGTGGTTTCGGTGCATCATCACGTGACACCTAGAGACTGAGTGTGAACGAATGTGGCCTTTGTTTTCTTTTCCTAGTGCTACCTCATGCACATGAGGGAGGGAGGGGGTTGTTATTTCATGTGTGGCGGGGTGGCGATGGAAATGGATAAAGGCAGACAGTATGAATTATGTACATATGTAGTATATGTGTATATGTCTGTGGGTGTATATATATGTATACGTTGAGATGTATAGGTATGCATAATTACGTGTGTGGACATGCATGTATATACATGTGTATGTGGGTGGGTTTGGCCATTCTTTCGTCTGTTTCCTTGCGCTACCTCGCTAACACGGGAAACAGCGACAAAGCCCTCATGTGAGCGAGGTAGCACTAGGAAGACAACAAAGGCCCCATTTGTTCACACTCAGTCTCTAGCTGTCATGTAATAATGCGCCGAAACCACAGCTCCCTTTCCACATCCAGGCCCATCAGAACTTTCCATGGTTTACCCCAGATGCTTCACATGCCCTGGTTCAATCCATTGACAGCCCATAAACCCCAGTATACCACATCGTTCCTATACACTCTATTCCTTGCACGCCTTCCACCCTCCTGCATGTTCAGGAACCGAGCACTCAAAATCTTTTTCACTCCATCTTTCCACCTCTAATTTGGTCTACCACTTCTCATTCCCTCCACCTCTGACACATATATCCTCTTTGTCAATCTTTCCTCACTCATTCTCTCCATGTGACCAAACAACTTCAAAACACCCTCTTCTGCTCTCTCAACCACATTCTTTTTATTACCACACATCTCTCTTACCCTTACATTACTTACTCGATCAAACCACCTCACACCACACACTGTCCTCAAACATCCCATTTCCAGCACATCCACCTTCCTCCGCACAACTTTATCCATAGCCCACGCCTCGCAACCATATAACATTGTTGGAACCACTATTCCTTCAAACATACCCATTTCTGCTTTCCGAGATAATGTTCTCGGCTTCCACACATTCTTCAATGCTCCCAGAACTTTTGCCCCCTCCCCCATCCTATGATTCACTTCCACTTCCATGGTTCCATCTGCCGCCAAATCCACTCCCAGATATCTAAAACACTTCACTTCCTCCAGGTTTTCTCCATTCAAACTTGCCTCCCAACTGACTTGTCGCTCAACCCTACTGTACCTAATAACCTTGCTCTTATTCACATTTACTCTCAGCTTTCTTCTTTAACACACTTTACCAAACTCAGTCACCAGCTTCTGCAGTTTCTCACATGAATCAGCCATAAGCACTGTATCATCAGCAAACAACAACTGACTCACTTCCCAAGCTCTCTCATCCACAACAAACTGCATACTTGCCCCTCTTTCCAAAACTCTTGCATTCACCTCCTTAACAACCCCATCCATAAACAAATTAAACAACCATGGAGAAATCACACACCCCTGCCGCAAACCTACATTCACTGAGAACCAATCACTTTCCTCTCTTCCTACACGTACACATGCCTTACATCCTCGATAAAAACTTTTCACCGCTTCTAACAACTTCCCTCCCACACCATATATTCTTAATACCTTCTACAGAGCATCTCTATCAACTCTATCATAAGCCTTCTCCAGGTCCATAAATGCTACATACACATCCATTTGCTTTTCTAATTATTTCTCACATACATTCTTCAAAGCAAACACCTGATCCACACATCCTCTACCACTTCTGAAACCACACTGCTCTTCCCCAATCTGATGCTCTGTACATGCCTTCATCCTCTCAATCAATACCCTCCCACATAATTTACCAGGAATACTCAACAAACTTATACCTCTGTAATCTGAGCACTCACTCTTATCCCCTTCGTCTTTGTACAATGGCACTATGCAAGCATTCCGCCAATCCTCACGCAGCTCACCATGAATCATACATACATTAAATAACCTTACCAACCAGTCAACAATACAGTCACCCCCTTTTCTTACATTTCTACTGCAATACCATCTAAACCCGATGCCTTGCTGGCTTTCATCTTCCGCAAAGCTTTTAGTACCTCTTCTCTGTTTACCAAATCATTTTCCCTTACCCTCTCACTTTGCACACCACCTTGACCAAAACACCCTATATCTGCCACTCTATCATCAAACACATTCAACAAACCTTGAAAATACTCACTCCATCTCCTTCTCACATCACCCCCACTTGTTATCGCCTCCCCATTAGCCCTCTTCACTGAAGTTCCCATTTACTTCCTTATCTAACGCACTTTATTTACCTCCTTCCAAAACATATTTTTATTCTCCCTAAAATCTAATGATACTCTCTCACCCCAACTCTCATTTGCCCTCTTTTTCACCTCTTGCACCTTTCTCTTGACCTCCTGCCTCTTTCTTTTATACATCTCCCACTCATTTGCATTTTTTCCCTGCAATAATCGTCCAAATGCCTCTCTCTTCTCTTTCACTAATAATCTTACTTCTTCATCCCACCACTCACTGCCCTTTCTAATAAACTCACCTCCCAAGCTTCTCATGCCACAAGCATCTTTTCTGCAAGCCATCACTGCTTCCCTAAATACATCCCATTCCTCTCCCACTCCCCTTACCTCCTTTGCTCTCACCTTTTTCCATTCTGTACTCAGTCTCTCCTGGTACTTCCTCACACAAGTCTCCTTCCCAAGCTCACTTACTCTCACCACTCTCTTCACCCCAACATTCTCTCTTCTTTTCTGAAAACCCCTATAAATCTTCACTTTTGCCTCCACAAGATAATGATCAGACATCCCTCCAGTTGCAACTCTCAGCACATTAACATCCAAAAGTCTCTCTTCCACACACCTATCAATTAACACGTAGTCCAGTAACGCTCTCTGGCCATCTCTCCTACTTACATACGTATACTTATCCATATCTCACTTTTTAAACCAGGTATTCCCAATCACCAGTCCTTTTTCAGCAGATAAGTCTACAATCTCTTCACCATTTCCATTTACAATTCTGAACACCCCATGTATACCAATTATTCCCTCAACTGCCACATTACCCACCTTTGCATTCAAATCACCCATCACTATAACCCGGTCTTGTGCATCAAAACCACTAACACACTCATTAAGCTGCTCCCAAAACACTTGCCTTTCGTGATCTTTCTTCTCATGCCCAGGTGCATATGCACCAATAATCACCTATCTCTCGCAGGCGCAGGAGACAGCGACAAAGTGTGTGAAAGAAGAAAGTTAAGAGTAAATGTGAATAAGAGCAAGGTTATTACGTACAGTAGGGTTGAGGGTCAAGTCAATTGGGAGGTAAGTTTGAATGGAGAAAAACTGGAGGAAGTAAAGTGTTTTAGATATCTGGGAGTGGATCTGGCAGCGGATGGAACCATGGAAGTGGAAGTGGATCATAGGGTGGGGGAGGGGGTGAAAATTCTGGGAGCCTTGAAAAATGTGTGGAAGTCGAGAACATTATCTCGGAAAGCAAAAATGGGTATGTTTGAAGGAATAGTGGTTCCAACAATGTTGTATGGTTGCAAGGCGTGGACTATGGATAGAGTTGTGCGCAGGAGGATGGATGTGCTGGAAATGAGATGTTTGAGGACAATGTGTGGTGTGAGGTGGTTTGATCGAGTAAGTAACGTAAGGGTAAGAGAGATGTGTGGAAATAAAAAGAGCGTGGTTGAGAGAGCAGAAGAGGGTGTTTTGAAATGGTTTGGTCACATGGAGAGAATGAGTGAGGAAAGATTGACCAAGAGGATATATGTGTCGGAGGTGGAGGGAACGAGGAGAAGAGGGAGACCAAATTGGAGGTGGAAAGATGGAGTGAAAAAGATTTTGTGTGATCAGGGCCTGAACATGCAGGAGGGTGAAAGGAGGGCAAAGAATAGAGTGAATTGGAGCGATGTGGTATACCGGGGTTGACGTGCTGTCAGTGGATTGAATCAAGGCATGTGTATGGGGGTGGGTTGGGCCATTTCTTTCGTCTGTTTCCTTGCGCTACCTCGCAAACGCGGGAGACAGCGACAAAGCAAAAAAAAAAAAAAAAAAAAAAAAAAAATATATATATATATATATATATATATATATATATATATATATATATATATATATTCCTGGTGACTGAGTTTGGTACAGTGTGTGAAAGAAGAAAGTTAAGAGTAAATGTGAATAAGAGCAAGGTTATTAGGTACAGTAGGGTTGAGGGTCAATTCAATTGGGAGGTGAGTTTGAATGGAGAAAAACTGGAGGAAGTGAAGTGTTTTAGATATCTGGGAGTGGATCTGGCAGCGGATGGAACCATGGAAGCGGAAGTGGATCATAGGGTGGGGGAGGGGGCGAAAATTCTGGGAGCCTTGAAGAATGTGTGGAAGTCGAGAACATTATCTCGGAAAGCAAAAATGGGTATGTTTGAAGGAATAGTGGTTCCAACAATGTTGTATGGTTGCGAGGCGTGGACTATGGGTAGAGTTGTGTGCAGGAGGATGGATGTGCTGGAAATGAGATGTTTGAGGACAATGTGTGGTGTGAGGTGGTTTGATCGAGTAAGTAACGTAAGGGTAAGAGAGATGTGTGGAAATAAAAAGAGCGTGGTTGAGAGAGCAGAAGAGGGTGTTTTGAAATGGTTTGGTCATATGGAGAGAATGAGTGAGGAAAGATTGACCAAGAGGATATATGTGTCGGAGGTGGAGGGAACGAGGAGAAGAGGGAGACCAAATTGGAGGTGGAAAGATGGAGTGAAAAAGATTTTGTGTGATCGGGGCCTGAACATGCAGGAGGGTGAAAGGAGGGCAAGAAATAGAGTGAATTGGAGCGATGTGGTATACCGGGGTTGACATGCTGTCAGTGGATTGAATCAAGGCATGTGTATGGGGGTGGGTTGGGCCATTTCTTTCGTCTGTTTCCTTGCGCTACCTCGCAAACGCGGGAGACAGCGACAAAGCAAAAAAAAAAAAAAAAAAAAAAAATATATATATATAAATATATATATATATATATATATATATATATATATATATATATATATAAATTGTGTGTCAATTGTTAGGCGCATGTAAGAGAGACTTTTGGATGTTAATATGCTGAGAGGGGCAACTTGAGGGATGTCTGATCATTATCTTGTGGGGCGAAGGTGAAGATTTGTAGAGGTTTTCAGAAAAGAAGAGAGAATGTTGGGGTGAAGTGAGTGGTGAGAGTAAGTGAGCTTGGAAAGGAGACTTGTGTGAGTAAGTACCAATAGAGATTGAGTGAAGGATGGAAAAAGGTGAGAGCAAATGACGTAAGGGGAGTAGGAGTTGAATGGGATGTATTTGGTGGAGCAGTAATGGCTTGCGCAAAAGATGCCTGCGGCATGAAAAAGGTGGGAGATGGGCAGATTAGAAAGGGTAGTGAGTGGTGGGATGAAGAAGTAAGATTGTTAGTGAAAGAGGAGAGAGAGGAATTTAGATAATTTTTGAAGGGAAATAGTACACTTTATTTACCTCCTTCCAATAAATCGTTTTATTCTCCCTAAAATTTAATGATACTCTCTCAAGCAAACTCTCACTTGCCCTCTTTTTCACCTCTTGCACTTTTCTCTTGACCTCCTGCCTCATTCTTTTAAAAATCTCCCAGTCATCTGTACTACTTCCCAGCAAAAATCGTCCAAACGTCTCCCTCTTCTCTTTCAATAACAATCTTACTTCTTCATTATACCACTCACTATATATAAATATTGAAGTATAGTAAATGAATAAATAAAATATATCATTTTTTATTATTTTTTTTATTATACTTAGTCGCTGTCTCCCGCGTTTGCGAGGTAGCGCAAGGAAACAGACGAAAGAAATGGCCCAACCCACTCCCATACACATGTATATACATACGTCCACACACGCAAATATACATACCTACACAGCTTTCCATGGTTTACCCCAGACGCTTCACATGCCTTGATTCAATCCACTGACAGCACGTCAACCCCGGTATACCACATCGCTCCAATTCACTCTATTCCTTGCCCTCCTTTCACCCTCCTGCATGTTCAGGCCCCGATCACACAAAATCTTTTTCACTCCATCTTTCCACCTCCAATTTGGTCTCCCTCTTCTCCTCGTTCCCTCCACCTCCGACACATATAACCTCTTGGTCAATCTTTCCTCACTCATTCTCTCCATGTGCCCAAACCACTTCAAAACACCCTCTTCTGCTCTCTCAACCACGCTCTTTCTATTTCCACACATCTCTCTTACCCTTACGTTACTCACTCGATCAAACCACCTCACACCACACATTGTCCTCAAACATCTCATTTCCAGCACATCCATCCTCCTGCGCACAACTCTATCCATAGCCCACGCCTCGCAACCATACAACATTGTTGGAACCACTATTCCCTCAAACATACCCATTTTTGCTTTCCGAGATAATGTTCTCGACTTCCACACATTCTTCAAGGCCCCCAGAATTTTCGCCCCCTCCCCCACCCTATGATCCACTTCCGCTTCCATGGTTCCATCCACTGCCAGATCCACTCCCAGATATCTAAAACACTTCACTTCCTCCAGTTTTTCTCCATTCAAACTCACCTCCCAATTGACTTGACCCTCAACCCTACTGTACCTAATAACCTTGCTCTTATTCACATTTACTCTTAACTTTCTTCTTCCACACACTTTACCAAACTCAGTCACCAGCTTCTGCAGTTTCTCACATGAATCAGCCACCAGCGCTGTATCATCAGCGAACAACAACTGACTCACTTCCCAAGCTCTCTCATCCCCAACAGACTTCATACTTGCCCCTCTTTCCAAAACTCTTGCATTTACCTCCCTAACAACCCCATCCATAAACAAATTAAACAACCATGGAGACATCACACACCCCTGCCGCAAACCTACATTCACTGAGAACCAATCACTTTCCTCTCTTCCTACACGTACACATGCCTTACATCCTCGATAAAAACTTTTCACTGCTTCTAACAACTTTCCTCCCACACCATATATTCTTAATACCTTCCACAGAGCATCTCTATCAACTCTATCATATGCCTTCTCCAGATCCATAAATGCTACATACAAATCCATTTGCTTTTCTAAGTATTTCTCACATACATTCTTCAAAGCAAACACCTGATCCACACATCCTCTACCACTTCTGAAACCACACTGCTCTTCCCCGATCTGATGCTCTGTACATGCCTTCACCCTCTCAATCAATACCCTCCCATATAATTTACCAGGAATACTTAACAAACTTATAATATATATATATATATATATATATATATATATATATATATATATATATATATATATATATATCCCTGGGGATAGGGGAGAAAGAATACTTCCCACGTATTCCCTGCGTGTCGTAGAAGGCGACTAAAAGGGAAGGGAGCGGGGGGCTGGAAATCTTCCCCTCTCATTTCTTTTTTTTTTTAATTTTCCAAAGGAAGGAACAGAGAAGGGGGCCGGGTGAGGATGTTTCCTCAGAGGCCCAGTCCTCTGTTCTTAACGCTACCTCGCTGAGGCGGGAAATGGCGAATAGTATGAAAGAAAGAAAAAGAAAGATATATATATATATTTTTTTTTTTTTTTTTTTTATACTTTGTCGCTGTCTCCCGCGTTTGCGAGGTAGCGCAAGGAAACAGACGAAAGAAATGGCCCAACCCCCCCCATACACATGTACATACACACGCAAATATACATACCTACACAGCTTTCCATGGTTTACCCCAGACGCTTCACATGCCTTGATTCACTCCACTGACAGCACGTCAACCCCTGTATACCACATCGCTCCAATTCACTCTATTCCTTGCCCTCCTTTCACCCTCCTGCATGTTCAGGCCCCGATCACACAAAATCTTTTTCACTCCATCTTTCCACCTCCAATTTGGTCTCCCTCTTCTCCTCGTTCCCTCCACCTCTGACACATATATCCTCTTGGTCAATCTTTCCTCACTCATTCTCTCCATGTGCCCAAACCATTTCAAAACACCCTCTTCTGCTCTCTCAACCACGCTCTTTTTATTTCCACACATCTCTCTTACCCTTACGTTACTTACTCGATCAAACCACCTCACACCACACATTGTCCTCAAACATCTCATTTCCAGCACATCCATCCTCCTGCGCACAACTCTATCTATAGCCCACGCCTCGCAACCATACAACATTGTTGGAACCACTATTCCTTCAAACATACCCATTTTTGCTTTCCGAGATAATGTTCTCGACTTCCACACATTTTTCAAGGCTCCCAAAATTTTTGCCCCCTCCCCCACCCTATGATCCACTTCCGCTTCCATGGTTCCATCCGCTGACAGATCCACTCCCAGATATCTAAAACACTTCACTTCCTCCAGTTTTTCTCCATTCAAACTCACCTCCCAATTGACTTGACCCTCAACCCTACTGTACCTAATAACCTTGCTCTTATTCACATTTACTCTTAACTTTCTTCTTCCACACACTTTACCAAACTCAGTCACCAGCTTCTGCAGTTTCTCACATGAATCAGCCACCAGCGCTGTATCATCAGCGAACACCAACTGACTCACTTCCCAAGCTCTCTCATCCCCAACAGACTTCATACTTGCCCCTCTTTCCAGGACTCTTGCATTTACCTCCCTAACAACCCCCTCCATAAACAAATTAAACAACCATGGAGACATCACACACCCCTGCTGCAAACCTACATTCACTGAGAACCAATCACTTTCCTCTCTTCCTACACGTACACATGCCTTACATCCTCGATAAAAACTTTTCACTGCTTCTAACAACTTGCCTCCCACACCATATATTCTTAATACCTTCCACAGAGCATCTCTATCAACTCTATCATATGCCTTCTCCAGATCCATAAATGCTACATACAAATCCATTTGCTTTTCTAAGTATTTCTCACATACATTCTTCAAAGCAAACACCTGATCCACACATCCTCTACCACTTCTGAAACCGCACTGCTCTTCCCCAATCTGATGCTCTGTACATGCCTTCACCCTCTCAATCAATACCCTCCCATATAACTTACCAGGAATACTCAACAAACTTATACCTCTGTAATATATATATAATATATATATATATATACATATTATATATATATACATATCATACTTTATCGCTGTCTCCCGTGTTAGTGAGGCAGCGCAAGGAAACAGATGAAAGAATGGCCCAACTTACCCACATACACGTGTATACACATACACTTCCGCACATGCACATATATATACCTATACATCTCAACGTATATATATATATATATATATATATATATATATATATATATATATATATATACAAACACAGACATATACATATATACACATGTACATAATTCATAGTCTGCCCTTATTCATTCCCGTCACCACCCCACCACACATGAAATGAAAACCCCCTCCCCCTTATGTGCGCGAGGTAGCACTAGGAAAGACAACAAAGGCCACATTCATTCACACTCATAGACTCTAGCTGTCATGTATAATACACCGAAACCATAGCTCACTTTCCACATCCAGGCCCCACAGAACTTTCCATGGTTTACCCCAGACGCTTCACATATGTATATATATTCTATATTCATTATACGTAGTCCCTGTCTCCAGCGTTAGCGAGGTAGCCCAAGGAAAGAGATGAAAGAATGGCCTAACCCACCTGCATACACATGTATACACATAAACGCCCACACATGCACATATACATACCGACACTGTTCAACGTATACATACTTATTCATACACAGACATATACATATATACACATGTACATATTCATACATGCTGCCTTCATCCATTCCTGTCGCCACCCCACCAATCGTGAAATGGCACCCTACCCTCCCTCCGAGTGTGTGTGAGGTAGCACTAGGAAAAGACAACAAAGGCCGCATTCGTTCACACTGAGTCTCTAGCTGTCATGTGTAATGCACTGAAACCACAGCTCCCTTTGCACATCCAGGCCCCACAAAACTTTCCATGGTTTACCCCAGATGCTTCACATACCCTGGTTCAATCCATTGACAGCATGTCGTCCCCAGTATACCGCATCGTCTCTATTCCATGCATGTCTTTCATCCTCCTGTATGTTCAGGCCCCGATCGCTCAAAATCTTTTTCACTCCATCCTTCAACTCCAATTTGGTTTCCCACTTCTCGTTTCCTCCACTTCTGACACATATATCCTCTTTATCAATCTTTCCTCCCTATTTCTCTCCATGTGGGCAAACCATTTCAATACACCCTCTTCTGCTCTCTCAACCACACTTTTTATTACCACACATCTCTCTTACCCTTTCATCACTTACTCAATCAAACCACCTCACACCACATATTGTCCTCAAACATCTCATATCCAACACATGCACCCTCCTCCGCACAACCCTATCTATAGTCCTTCAAACATACCCATTTTTGCTCTCCAAGATAATGTTCTCGCCTTCCACACATTCTTCAACGATCCCAGAATCTTTGCCTCCTCCCCCAACCCGTGACTCACTTCTGCTTCCTTGGTTCCATCAGCTGCCACATCCACTCCCAGATATCTAAAACACTTCACCCCATCCAGTTTTTCTACATTCAAATTTACCTCCCAATTAACTTCTCCCTAAGCCCTAATACACCTAATAACCTTATTGACATTTACTCTCAGCTTTCTTATTTCACACACTTTACCAAACTCATCACCAACTTCTGAAGTTCCCCACACAAATCAGCCACCAGCGCTGTATCAGCGAAGAACAACTGACTCACTTACCAAGCCCTCTCATCCACGCCAGACTGCATACTTGCCCCTCTCTCCAAAACTCTTGCAATCACCTCCTAATAACCCTATCCATAAACAAATTGAACAACCATGGAGACATCACACACCCATGCCGCAACCCGACATTCACTGAGAACCACTCACTTTCCTCTCTTCCTACTCGTAAACATGTCTTGCATCCTTGGTAAAAACATTTCACCGCTTCTAGCAACTTACCTCCCACACCATACGCTTAATACCTTCCACAAAGCATCTCTATCCAATGCATCATATGCCTTCTCCACATCTACAAATGCCACATACAAATCCATTTCTTGCATACATTCTTCAAAGCAAACACCTGATCCACAAATCCTCTACTACTTCTGAAACCACACTGCTCTTCCCCAGTCTGATGCTTTGTACATGCCCTTACCCTCTCAATCAATACAGTCCCATATAACTTCCCAGGAATACTCAACAAACTTATACACCTGTAATTTGAGCACTCACCTTTATCCCCTTCGCCTTTATCCTATGGCACCACGCATGCATTAAGCCAATTCTTAGGCACCTCACCATGAACCATACATACAATGAATATCCTTACCAAGTAGTCAACAACACAGTCACCCCTTTTTTAGTAAAGTCCACTGCAATACCATCCAAACCCGTCGCCTTGCCAACTTTCATCTTTTGCAAAGCTTTCACTACCTCTTCTCTGTTTACCAAACAATTCTCCCTGACCCTCTCACTTCGTACACCACCTTGACCAAAATATCCTATATCTGCCACTCTATCACGAAACACATTCAACAAACCTTCAAAACACTCACTCCATCTCCTCACTTCACCACTACTTGTTATTACCACCCCATTAGCCCCCTTCACCGATGTTCCCATTTGTTCTCTTGTCTTACACACTTTATTTATCTCCTTCCAAACATCTTTTTACTCTCCCTAAAATTTAATGATACTCTCTCACCTCAACTCTCACTTGCCCTCTTTTATACCTCTTGCATCTTTCTCTTGACCTCCTGCCTCTTTCTTTTATACATCTCCCAGTCATTAGCACTACTTCCCTGTAAGAATTGTCCAAACGCGTCACTCTTCACTTTCACTGACAATCTTACTTCTTCATCCCACCAATCACTACCCTTTCTAATCTGCCACCTACCACCTTTCTCATGCCACAAGCATCTTTTGCGCAAGCCATCACTGCTTCCCTAAATACATCCCATTCCTCCCCCACTTCCCTTACATCTTTTGCTCTCACCTTTTTCCATTCTACATTCCATCTCTCCAGGTTCTTCCTCACACAAGTCTCCTTTTCAAGCTTTCTTATTCTCACCACTCTCTTTGCCCCAACATTCTCTCTTCTTTTCTGAAAACCTCTACAAATCTTCACCTTTGCCTCCACAAGATAATGATCAGACATCCCTCCAGTTGCCCCTCTCAGTACATTAACATCCAAAACTCTCTCTTTCACATGCCTATCAATTAACACGTAATCCAATAACGCTCTCTGGCCATCTCTCATACTTCCTTATGTATACTTATGTATATCTTCATTAAACTAGGTATTCCCTATCACCAGTCCTTTTTCAGCACACAAATCTACGAGATCTTCGCCATTTCCATTTATAATACTGAACACCGCAAGTGCACCAATTATACCGTCAACTGCCGCATTACTCACCTTTACATTCAAATTACACATCACTTAAACCAATCTCATGCATTAAAGCTGCTAATGTACTCACTCAGCTGCTCCCAAAACACTTGCCTCTCATGATCTTTCTCTTAATGACCACGTGCATGGGCACCAATAATCACCCATCTCTCTCCATCCACTTTCAGTTTTACCAATATCAATGTAGAGTTTACTTTCTTACACTATCATATACTCCCACAACTCCTGCTTCAGTAGTAGTGCTACTCCTTCCTTTGTTCTTATCCTCTCACCAACCCCTGACTTTTCTCCCAAGACATTCCCAAACCACACTTTACCTTTACCCTTGAGCTTCATTTAACTAGAGCCAAAACATTCAGGTTCCTTTCCTGAAATATACTCCCTATCTCTCCTTTTTTCTCTTCTTGGTTACATCCACACACATTTAGACACCCCAGTCTGAGCCTTCGAGGAGGATGAGCATACTCAGCATGACTCCTCCTGTTTCCCCTTTTAAAGAGTTCAAAATACAAGGAGGGGAGGGTTTCTAGCCCCCTGCCCCTGTCCCCATTTGTCGCCTTCTATTACATGCAGGAAATGTGTGGGAAGTACTCTTTCTCTCCTATCCCTAGGGATAGGGGAGAAAGAATATATATATATATATATATATATATTTTATTTATTTTATTATACTTTGTCGCTGTCTCCCGCGTTTGCGAGGTAGCGCAAGGAAACAGACGAAAGAAATGGCCCAACCCCCCCCCATACACATGTATATACATACGTCCACACACGCAAATATACATACCTACACAGCTTTCCATGGTTTACCCCAGACGCTTCACATGCCGTGATTCAATCCACTGACAGCACGTCGACCCCGGTATACCACATCGCTCCAATTCACTCTATTCCTTGCCCTCCTTTCACCCTCCTGCATGTTCAGGCCCCGATCACACAAAATCTTTTTCACTCCATCTTTCCACCTCCAATTTGGTCTCCCTCTTCTCCTCATTCCCTCCACCTCCGACACATATATCCTCTTGGTCAATCTTTCCTAACTCATTCTCTCCATGTGCCCAAACCACTTCAAAACACCCTCTTCTGCTCTCTCAACCACGCTCTTTTTATTTCCACACATCTCTCTTACCCTTACGTTACTCACTCGATCAAACCACCTCACACCACACATTGTCCTCAAACATCTCATTTCCAGCACATCCATCCTCCTGCGCACAACTCTATCCATAGCCCACGCCTCGCAACCATACAACATTGTTGGAACCACTATTCCTTCAAACATACCCATTTTTGCTTTCCGACATAATGTTCTCGACTTCCACACATTCTTCAAGGCTCCCAGAATTTTTGCCCCCTCCCCCACCCTATGATCCACTTCCATGGTTCCATCCGCTGCCAGATCCACTCCCAGATATCTAAAACACTTCACTTCCTCCAGTTTTTCTCCATTCAAACTCACCTCCCAATTGACTTGACCCTCAACCCTACTGTACCTAATAACCTTGCTCTTATTCATATTTACTCTTAACTTTCTTCTTCCACACACTTTACCAAACTCAGTCACTAGCTTCTGCAGTTTCTCACATGAATCAGCCACCCACGTATTCCCTGCGTGTCGTAGAAGGCGACTAAAAGTGGAGGGAGCGGGGGGCTGGAAATCCTTCCCTCTCATTTTTTTTTTCGTTTTCCAAAAGAAGGAACAGAGGGGGCCAGGTGAGGTTATTCCAAAAAAGGCCCAGTCCTCTGTTCTTAACGCTACCTCGCTAACGCGGGAAATGGCAAATAGTTTAAAAAAAAGAAAAAAAAATTATATATATATATATATATATATATATGGGAGGTGGGTTGATTAGAAAGGGTAGTGAGTGGTGGGATGAAGAAGTAAGATTATTAGTGAAAGAGAAGAGAGAGGCATTTGAACGATTTTTGCAGGGAAAAAATGCAATTGAGTGGGAGATGTATAAAAGAAAGAGACAGGAGGTCAAGAGAAAGGTGCAAGCGGTGAAAAAGAGGGCAAATGAGAGTTGGGGTGAGAAAGTATCATAAAATTTTAGGGGGAGAATAAAAAGATGTTCTGGAAGGAGGTAAATAAAGTGCGTAAGACAAGGGAGCAAATGGGAACTTCAGTGAAGGGCGCAAATGGGGAGGTGATAACAAGTAGTGGTGATGTGAGAAGATGGAGTGAGTATTTTGAAGGTTTGTTGAATGTGTTTGATGATAGAGTGGCAGATATAGGGTGTTTTGGTCGAGGTGGTGTGCAAAGTGAGAGGGTTAGGGAAAATGATTTGGTAAACAGAGAAGAGGTAGTAAAAGCTTTGCGGAAGATGAAAGCCAGCAAGGCAGCAGGTTTGGATGGTATTGCAGTGGAATTTATTAAAAAAGGGGGTGACTGTATTATTGACTGGTTGGTAAGGTTATTTAATGTATGTATGACTCATGGTGAGGTGCCTGAGGATTGGCGGAATGCGTGCATAGTGCCATTGTACAAAGGCAAAGGGGATAAGAGTGAGTGCTCAAATTACAGAGGTATAAGTTTGTTGAGTATTCCTGGTAAATTATATGGGAGGGTATTGGTTGAGAGGGTGAAGGCATGTACAGAGCATCAGATTGGGGAAGAGCAGTGTGGTTTCAGAAGTGGTAGAGGATGTGTGGATCAGGTGTTTGCTTTGAAGAATGTATGCGAGAAATACTTAGAAAAGCAAATGGATTTGTATGTAGCATTTATGGTTCTGGAGAAGGCATATGATAGAGTTGATAGAGATGCTCTGTGGAAGGTATTAAGAATATATGGTGTGGGAGGCAAGTTGTTAGAAGCAGTGAAAAGTTTTTATCGAGGATGTAAGGCATGTGTACGTGTAGGAAGAGAGGAAAGTGACTGGTTCTCAGTGAATGTAAGTTTGTGGCAGGGGTGTGTGATGTCTCCATGGTTGTTTATGGATGGGGTTGTTAGGGAGGTGAATGCAAGAGTTTTGGAAAGAGGGGCAAGTATGAAGTCTGTTGGGGATGAGAGAGCTTGGGAAGTGAGTCAGTTGTTGTTCGCTGATGATACAGCGCTGGTGGCTGATTCATGTGAGAAACTACAGAAGCTGGTGACTGAGTTTGGTAAAGTGTGTGAAAGAAGAAAGTTAAGACTAAATGTGAATAAGAGCAAGGTAATTAGGTACAGTAGGGTTGAGGGTCAAGTCAATTGGGAGGTAAGTTTGAATGGAGAAAAACTGGAGGAAGTAAAGTGTTTTAGATATCTGGGAGTGGATCTGGCAGCGGATGGAACCATGGAAGCGGAAGTGGATCATAGGATGGGGGAGGGGGCGAAAATTCTGGGAGCCTTGAAAAATGTGTGGAAGTCGAGAACATTATCTCGGAAAGCAAAAATGGGTATGTTTGAAGGAACAGTGGTTCCAATGTTGTATGGTTGCGAGGCGTGGGCTATGGATAGAGTTGTGCGCAAGAGGATGGATGTGCTGGAAATGAGATGTTTGAGGACAATGTGTGGTGTGAGGTGGTTTGATCGAGTAAGTAACGTAAGGGTAAGAGAGATGTGTGGAAATAAAAAGAGCGTGGTTGAGAGAGCAGAAGAGGGTGTTTTGAAATGGTTTGGGCACATGGAGAGAATGAGTGAGGAAAGATTGACCAAGAGGATATATGTGTCGGAGGTGGAGGGAACGAGGAAAAGTGGGAGACCAAATTGGAGGTGGAAGGATGGAGTGAAAAAGATTTTGTGTGATCGGGGCCTGAACATGCAGGAGGGTGAAAGGAGGGCAAGGAATAGAGTGAATTGGATCGATGTGGTATACCGGGGTTGACGCGCTGTCAGTGGATTGAATCAGGGCATGTGAAGCGTCTGGGGTAAACCATGGAAAGCTGTGTAGGTATGTATATTTGCATGTGTGGACGTATGTATATACATGTGTATGGGGATGGGTTGGGCCATTTCTTTCTTCTGTTTCCTTGCGCTACCTCGCAAACGCAGGAGACAGCGACAAAAATATATATATATATATATATATATATATATATATATATATATATATATATATATATATATATATATATATTTTTAAACTATTCGCCATTTCCCGCGTTAGCGAGGTAGCATTAAGAACAGTGGACTGGGCCTTTTTTGGAATATCCTCACCTGGCCCCCTCTGTTCCTTTTTTTGGAAAATTAAAAAAAAACGAGAGGGGAGGATTTCCAGACCCCCGCTCCCTCCCCTTTTACTCGCCTTCTATGACACGCAGGGAATATGTGGGAAGTATTCTTAATCCCCGATCCCCAGGGATAATATATATTTATTTATTATATTCATTTTGCTTTGTCGCTGTCTCCCGCGTTTGCGATGTAGCGCAAGGAAACTGACGAAAGAAATGGCCCAAGCCACCCCCATACACAATGTATATACATGCATGTCCACACACGCAAATATACATACCTATACATCTCAATGTACACATATATATACACACAGACACATACATATATACCCATGCACACAATTCAAACTGTCTGCCTTTATTCATTCCCATCGCCACACATGGAATAACATCCCCCTCCCCCCTCATGTGTGCGAGGTAGCACTAGGAAAAGACAACAAAGGCCCCATTCGTTCACACTCAGTCTCTAGCTGTCATGCAATAATGCCCGAAACCACAGCTCCCTTTCCACATCCAGGCCCCACACAACTTTCCATGGTTTACCCCAGACACTTCACATGCCCTGATTCAATCCACTGACAGCACGTCAACCCCGGTATACCACATCGATCCAATTCACTCTATTCCTTGCCCGCCTTTCACCCTCCTGCATGTTCAGGCCCCGATCACACAAAATCTTTTACACTCCATCTTTCCACCTCCAATTTGGTCTCCCACTTCTCCTTGTTCCCTCCACCTCCGACACATATATCCTCTTGGTCAATCTTTCCTCTTTCATTCTCTCCATGTGCTCAAACCATTTCAAAACACCCTCTTCTACTCTCTCAACCACGCTCTTTTTATTTCCACACATCTCTCTTACCCTTACATTACTCACTTGATCAAACCACCTCACACCACACATGGTCCTCAAACATCTCATTTCCAGCACATCCACCCTCCTGCACACAACTCTATCCATAGCCCACGCCTCGCAACCATACAACATTGTTGGAACCACTATTCCTTCAAACATACCCATTTTTGCTTTCTGAGATAATGTTCTCGACTTCCACACATTCTTCAAGGCTCCCAGGATTTTCGCCCCCTCCCTCACCCTATGGTTCACTTCCGCTTCCATGGTTCCATCTGCTGCCAGATCCATTCCTAGATATCTAAAACACTTTACTTCCTCCAGTTTTTCTCCATTCAAACTTACCTCCCAATTGGCTTGACCCTTAACCCTACTGTACCTAATAACCTTGCTCTTATTCATATTTACTCTTAACTTTCTTCTTTCATACACTTTACCAAACTCAGTCACCAGCTTCTGCAGTTTCTCACATGAATCAGCCACCAGTGCTGTATCATCAGCGAACAACAACTGACTCACTTCCCAAGCTCTCTCATCCACAACAGACTTCATACTTGCCCCTCTTTCCAAAACTCTTGCATTCACCTCGCTAACAACCCCATCCATAAACAAATTAAACAACCATTGAGACATCACACACCCCTGCCGCACACCTACATTCACTGAGAACCAATCACTTTCCTCTCTTCCTACACGTACACATGCCTTACATCCTCGATAAAAACTTTTCACTGCTTCTAACAACTTGCCTCCCACACCATATATTCTTAATACCTTCTACAGAGCATCTCTATCAACTCTATCATATGCCTTCTCCAGATCCATAAATGCTACATACAAATCCCTTTGCTTTTCTAAGTATTTCTCACATACATTCTTCAAAGCAAACACCTGATCCACACATCCTCTACCACTTCTGAAACCACACTCCTCTTCCCCAATCTGATGCTCTGTACATGCCTTCACCCTCTCAGTCAATACCCTCCCATATAATTTACCAGGAATACTCAACAAACTTATACCTCTGTAATTTGAGCACTCACTCTTATCCCCTTTGCCTTTGTACAATGGCACTATGCAAGCATTCCGCCAATCCTCAGGCACCTCACCATGAGTCATACATACATTAAATAACCTTACCAACCAGTCAACAATACAGTCACCCCATTTTTTAATAAATTCCACTGCAATACCATCCAAACCTGCTGCCTTGCCGGCTTTCATCTTCCCTAAAGCTTTTACTACCTCTTCTCTGTTTACCAAATCATTTTCCCTAACCCTCTCACTTTGCACACCACCTCGACCAAAACACCCTATATCTGCCACTCTATCATCAAACACATTCAACAAACCTTCAAAATACTCACTCCATCTCCTTCTCACATCACCACTACTTGTTATCACCTCCCCATTAGCCCCCTTCACTGAAGTTCCCATTTGCTCCCTTGTCTTACACACTTTGTTTACCTCCTTCCAGAACATCTTTTTATTCTCCCTAAAATTTAATGATACTCTCTCACCCCAACTCTCATTTGCCCTCTTTTTCACCTTGCACCTTTCTCTTGACCTCCTGT
Source organism: Panulirus ornatus (assembly GCF_036320965.1). NCBI lineage: Eukaryota > Metazoa > Arthropoda > Malacostraca > Decapoda > Palinuridae > Panulirus > Panulirus ornatus. Next base: position 20,972,604 of record NC_092264.1, read on the forward strand.
CTCTTTCTTTTACACATCTCCCACTCAATTGCATTTTTTCCCTGCAAAAATTGTCCAAATGCCTCTCTCTTTTCTTTCACTAATAATCTTACTTCTTCATCCCACCACTCACTACCCTTTCTTCTCAACCCACCTCCCACTCTTCTCATGCCACAAGCATCTTTTGCGCAATCCATCACTGATTCCCTAAATACATCCCATTCCTCCCCCACTCCCCTTACTTCCGTTGTTCTCACCTTTTTCCATTCTGTACTCAGTCTCTCCTGGTACTTCCTCACACAAGTCTCCTTCCCAAGCTCACTTACTCTCCACCCTCTTCACCCCAACATTCACTCTTCTTTTCTGAAAACCTATTCAAATCTTCACCTTAGCCTCCACAAGATAATGATCAGACATTCCTCCAGTTGCACCTCTCAGCACATTAACATCCAAAAGTCTCTCTTTCGCGTGCCTGTCACTTAACACCTAATCCAATGGCTCTCTGGCCATCTCTCCAACTTACATACGTATACTTATGTATATCTCGCTTTTTAAACCAGGTATTCCCAATCACCAGTCCTTTTTCAGCACATAAATCTACAAGCTCTTCACCATTTCCATTTACAACACTGAACACCCCATGTATACCAATTATTCCCTCAACTGCCACATTACTCACCTTTGCATTCAAATCACCCATCACTATAACCCGGTCTCGTGCAACAAAACCACTAACTCCCTCATTCAGCTGCTCCCAAAACACTTGCCTCTCATGATCTTTCTTCTGATGCCCAGGTGCATATGCACCAATAATCACCCATCTCTCTCCATCAACTTTCAGTTTTACCCATATTAATCGAGAATTTAATTTCTTACATTCTATCACATACTCCCACAACTCTTGTTTCAGGAGTACTGCTACTCCTTCCCTTGCTCTTGTCCTGTCACTAACCCCTGACTTTACTCCCAAGACATTCCCAAACCACTCTTCCCCTTTACCCTTGAGCTTCGTTTCACTCAGAGCCAAAACATCCAGGTTCCTTTCCTCAAACATACTACCTATCTCTCCTTTTTTCACATCTTGGTTACATCCACAAACATTTAGACACCCCAGTCTGAGCCTTCGAGGAGGATGAGCACTCCCTGCGTGACTCCTCCTTGTTTCCCATTTTAGAAAGTTAAAAATACAAGGAGGGGAGGATTTCTTTCTTTCTTTCATACTATTCGCCCTTTCCCGCATTAGCGAGGTTGTGTTAAGAACAGAGGACTGGGCCTTTGAGGGAATATCTTCACCTGGCCCCCTTCTCTGTTCCTTATTTTGGAAAATTAAAAAAAGAAAAAAAACGAGAGGGGAGGATTTCCAGCCACCCGCCCCCTTCCCTTTTATTTGTCTTCTACGACACACAGGGTATACGTGGGAAGTGTTCTTTCTCCCCTATCCCCAGGGATAATATATATATATATATATATATATATATATATAGATTTATTTATTCTGCTTTGCCGCCGTCTCCCGCGCCAGCAAGGTAGTGCAAGGAAACAGACGAAAGAATGGCCCAACCCACCCACATACACATGCATACACGCTCACACACGCAAATATCCACACCCATACATCCCAACGTATACATACATATACACACACAGACATATACATATATACACATGTACATTCATACTGTCTGCCCCCATTCATTCCCATCGCCACCCCGCCACACACGGAATAACAACCCCGCCCCTCACGTGTGCGAGGCAGCGCTAGGAAAAGACAACAAAGGCCCCATCCGCCCACATCCAGCCTCCAGCTGTCATGCAATAATGCACCGAAACCACAGCTCACCTTCCACTTCCAGGCCCCACAGAACCTTCCAAGGCTCACCCCAGACGCTTCACACGCCCCGGCTCAATCCATCGACAGCACGTCGACCCCGGTATACCACATCGTTCCAATTCACTCTATTCCTTGCATTCCTTTGACCCTCCTGCATGTTCAGGCCCCGATCACTCAAAATCCTTTTCACTCCATCTTTCCACCTCCAATTTGGTCTCCCACTTCTCCTTGTGCCCTCCACCTCTGACATATATCCTCTTGGTCAATCTTTCCTCACTCGTTCTTTCCATGAGACCGAACCATTTCAAAACACCCTCTTCTGCTCTCTCAACCACACCCTTTTTATTACCACACATCTCTCTTACCCTATTATTACTTACTCGATCAAACCACCTCACACCACATATTGTCCTCAAACATCTCATTTCCAGCACATCCACCCTCCTCCGCACAACTCTATCCATAGCCAACGCCTCGCAACCATATAACATTGTTGGAACCACTAATCCTTCAAACATACCCATTTTTGCTTTCCAAGATAATGTTCTCGACTTCCACACATTCTTCAATGCTCCCAGAACTTTCGCCCCTTCCCCCACCCTATGATTCACTTCTGCTTCCATGGTTCCATCCACTGCCAAATCCACTCCTAGATATCTAAAACACTTTACTTCCTCCTGTATTAATGAGGTAGCATCAGGAATAGACAAAGAAAAGCCACATATGCTCACATCCATTCTCTAATTGTCTTGTGCAATACACTGAAACCATAGCTCCCCATCCGCGACTCTTTTTTTTGGTTTAACCTGGACACTTCACATACCCTGGTTCAGTCCACTGACAGCACCTCAACCCCAGTATACCACAGGGGTTAGTGATAGAAAACTTCTTGAATATGTTTTGGAAGGAGGTTAACAGAGAAAAACAAAAGAAGAAATGGAAGCATTAGTGAAGACAGCAACAGGGGAGTGGTGATATGTAGGGATGAGGCAAGGAATAGATGGACTGACTGTTTTTTGTGTACTGTTAAATGTGTTTGATGACAGGAAGGCAGACTTTGGCTGTTTGGTCAAGGAGGTAACCAAAGTGCGAGGATCATGGAAATTGCTTCAGTGAAGAAAGAAGTGATGGTGAAAACCTTGTGTATGATGAAATGTGGGAAAGCAACTGGGGTGGAATGATACTGCAGTTGAATTTCTTAAGGAAAGATTTAAATGTTAATTGGTTACCTAGGATTTTCGTTGTATGGATCATGGGGAGGCACCTGAAGATTGGTAAAATGCATGTAAAGTGCCACTGTATCAAAGCAAGGGGTACAAATGTGTGTTAAAATTACTGTGTTTAAAGTGTCTAGAGTGTACCTGGTAGGTTGAGGGGAAAGTGGTGACTGAGAGGGTTTAGTCATGTATAAAGTATCAGACTGGGAGAAATAAAGTGGTTTAACCCACTGACTGTGGCTGGTTATTTTCATGGCTTACCTGTGTGTGTGTGTGTGTGTGTGTGAGAGAGAGAGAATAATCAATTAATGCAAATGAACAGGGTACTCTCTCCTGGCAGTGACAATGTAGGACTCGGATTTGGCTGTCCTTTTGTCATCTACACGTGCATATTTTCAAGGTTATGCAGCTTTCTCTGCATTGATAGACGTACAATGTCACAGAAGGATATTTTCCTTCTTGTAATTTCTTGTTAAAGTGTAATAATAGCTTTATATGGATGCTTTAGACAATATAAAAATATTCAAGTGAATAGTAGTATCAAGATAATGACTTATTCTATGTATTTGAGGAAGCATATGCCAGATGACCTCTCCACAGTACTAAACTTGTATGTAGCATATGCTAGACAACCTCTCCTTACTACTAAACTCGTATCTAGTCATAAATCTTGAAAAGACATGAGCTTCATCTGGAATTTTGTGTACGTCCAAAAATTGGCTGGATTTTCAGCAGTTATCACTATGCAAGTTGTTTATTGTCAACAAAGTGAATAACTCACAGGATCTTTAGAAAGCAGTCACAAGGCATTAGCTTTCCAAAAACCTTCATCTATGTCATCCATTGTCCAAGTCATATGTCGTTTCCTTTTACAATATAAGAATTATCACAAAGATGAAAAGATGTCTCACCTTAAGTTGTGTTAGTCCCAATGACCATCCTGCAAAGGAAACGTTTCCCCGAGATAATGTCTCTGTGTCCTACACAATCTTTTCCATGAAGCTTGACTCATTAGCTTCAGAAATAAATCATGTTCCTTTGAACCAGCATTTTCTATTTCTTAATTTGAGGTGTCAAACACGAAGACTTTAAGCGTGAATGACATAGCTTGCCAGTTCTATTTCCAGCCGTCTACTCCATCTTCACCACTCACACACCATGTTCGTTTTTGTGGGTGTGTATTGATTATGTCCACTCTCACCATAACTCCCAGTGTCACTATATCTCTCATCTTCATTCAATGAATATTCACCTTGTATCAACACAATTAGTTGATTCAAGTTAAATTTACCAGCAAGAATATCAGCATAATTAGTGGGGTTGGGATGGCACTGTGGCAGCTTGTTGTTGTACTACCCTCCATGCCATGATCAAGCACACCGATTCATAGTTTGAAAAAATGACTATATCTAATGGCAACAAATACAAATGATGCCATTTAGGTATTCTATCATAAACATTTGACAGCCAAGCTCCTATCCAGGAGTTTTGAATGCAGAAACCATATGTGTATCAACCAAACTTATTTTTCTGCGAGATCATATATATACCAGTTGTATTGAATGGGTTAAGGAGTGATACAGGGCGTGTGAATCAGATGTATGCTTTGTAGAATGTGTAAGAGAAATACTTTTATGAACAGAAGGTTTTGCATGCGGCATTTATGGATTTGGAGAAAACGTATGATAGTGTTGCCATGTGGTAAGTCTCACTCATATTTGGTGTAGGAGGAAAGATACCTGAAGTAGTGAAAAGTATTCATCAAGGGTGAAGGGCATGTGAAAAAGTAGGATGAGAGGAGAGCGAGTGGTTCCAGATGAATGTTCGTCCGTGGCAAGAAAGTGTGATGTTACCATGGGTGTTTAATTTGTTTATGGGTGGGGTGATTAGGGAGGTAAATGCAAGGTTCTTGGAAAAAGGAATGAGTATGCATTCCGTATACATCTGGGAAATTAGTCAGTTGTTGTCTGCTGATGACAAAGCACTGGTAGCACATTTAAGTGAGAATGCAAAAGTTGGTGACTGAGTTTGTGTGTGTGAAATGAGAAAGTTTAGAGTAAATGTAAATAAGAATAAGGTTATTGGGTTTAGTAGGGTTCAGGGACAAGTTGGCTAAGGTGTAAGTCTGAATGGAGAAAATTTGAAAGTGAAGTGTTTCAGATACAGGTCGAGCCTCTTTAATTTGGCAACCTTGGGACCTGGCCATTGTCGGACCACAGAAAAAGCCAGAAAACAGAAATTGACCCCTAAGGGAATCCCAGTGTAAATATATGCCCAACCCCTTGTCTCGCCAGCTTATTCCACATACATATTGCTGTGTTATCAAAGGTAAAAGAAAGCTTAAAACAGGAAACAATACAACCATTAATGCTTCTAAACAAGGGTTTTATTGTTACATCAGATTACATCAGAAGTACCCCCAGATGGAGACTGCAGTATCTTGGGCAAGGGTTTTTCGTGGCATACAACGCCAATATGGGGTAGATTTGCCAGCATTATACACTTGTTTTGGGGCTAAGTTTTCTGCTGCCACTAACTGCACAAATTCATTCACAAACTTTGTTGCAAATTTGTGATAAGTAGTTATTGTAACGAACGACCATAGGTTGGTAGCTGGCTTTGGTTGACTCGTTACTATAGTTGTTTTATTGTTACTGTCAAGGCAGCCAACCTGTGCTGCGTCAGTCAAAGCCAGGCAGCTTGGTCATACACTCTCTCTACCCCTGTATATATTGCTGTTGGTTATTTAATAGATAATTGGAGTTTTTATCCATTCTTTGAATACGACCTTACACTACAAGCTTCTGTGTCAGCACTAAACTTTTCACCGCACACACTATGTATTGAAATTCCATGTCTTCATTTAAACTTGTGTAACCATCCTTGGGAATATTCAGTCATCGCCTAGCTTTAGTTTTCGAAGAAAAACACTGGCCTGCTCGATAACCATCTCCTCTAAAATCCTTACACCTTCATTATGTGCGAGCTTAAACCACCTTGTAAGTGCACTGTCTAATCACGTACTCCTGGCACCTTTCAAAGCTTTTCAAAACTTTAAGATTCTATGGCTTTTTCAGTAAAAATTTGAATGTAAGAAATTAACAGGACTGTTAATTAGCTTGGCTGCAGTGTAAGCAGATTTTGGTGCCTTGATGCTGCTAAAAGCGCTGCCCTGTTGACAGATCTGCAAACTAATGGAGGCAAGTTTTAAACGTGCCAGACCATCGGAGTTGCCGGATCACAGATCACTGGGTTAGAGACTTACTTGTACTTGGCAGTAGATGGAACCATGGGAAAAGGACTAAGTCAAAGGGTGGGTGAGGTGGGTGAGGGAGTAAAAGTTCTGAAAGCATGAAGGACAGAGAGATAGAGGCTGCTACCTGTGGGTGCAAAAATGGGCATTTTGAAGATACAGTAGTCACAAAAACATTTGATGGATGTAAGACATGAGCTAGAGATAAGGATGTGCAGAGGCCATCAGCAACTCAAGGAAGGGCCATTTTGAAACCTGCTTCTTTCCCTGCATGTTGAAGCTTTGGAACTCTCTACTGTCTCATGTCTTTCCCAATAACTATGACCTGGCACATTTCAAAATAAGTTTTTCAACTTCCTCAAAAATTTTAAATACTTTCTCTTGTCTTTTCTTTTTCCATTTCATAATTCTCTCTATACTTCAATTAAGGCCCAGCCTTGATGTGGCCTTTTGTCCATGACAACGAAGGCCATATCCGTTCACACTCAGTCTCTAGCTGTCATGTAATAATACACCGAAATCACAGCTCCCTTTCCACATCCAGGCCCATCAGAACTTTCCATGGTTTACCCCGGATGCTTCACATGCCCTGGTTCAATCCACCGACTGCACGTCGGCCCTGGTATACCACACTGTTCCAATTCACTCTACCCCTTGCACGCTTTTCACCCTCCTGTATGGTCAGGCCCCAATCACTCAAAATCTTTTTCACTCCATCTTTCCACCTCCAATTTGGTCTCCCACTTCTCCTAGTTCCCTCCATCTCTGACACATATATTCTCATGGTCAATCTTTCCCCCTCATTCTCTCCATGTGGCCAAACCATTTCAAAACACCCTCTTCTGCTCTCTCAACCACACTCTTTTTATTACCACACATCTCTCTTACCCTATTATTATTTACTCGATCAAACCACCTCAAACCACATATTGTCCTCAAACATCTCATTTCCAGCACATCCACCCTCCTCCACACAACTCTATCCATCGCCCACGCCTCGCAACCATATAACATTGTTGGAACCACTATTCCTTCAAACATACCCATTTCTGCTTTCCGATATAACGTTCTCAACTTCCACACATTCTTCAATGCTCCCAGAACTTTTGCCCCCTCCCCCAACCTATGATTCACTTCAGCTTCCATGGTTCCATCCGCTGCCAAATCCACTCCCAGATACCTAAAACACTTCACTTCCTCCAGTTTTTCTCCAATTGACTTGTCCCTCAACCCTACTGTACCTAATAACCTTGCTCTTATTCACATTTACTCTCAGCTTTCTTCTTTCACACACTTTACCAAACTCAGTCACCAGCTTCTGCAGTTTCTCACTCGAATCAGCCATAAGCACTGTATCATCAGCAAACAACAACTGACTCACTTCCCAAGCTCTCTCATCCACAACAGACTGCATACTTGCCCCTCTTTCCAAAACTCTTGCATTCACCTCCCTAGCAACCCCATCCATAAACAAATTGAACAAACATGGAGACATCAAACACCCCTGCCGCAAACCTACATTCACTGAGAACCAATCACTTTCCTCTCTTCCTACACGCACACATGCCTTACATTCTAAATAAAAACTTTTCACTGCTTCTAACAACTTGCCTCCCACACCATATATTCTTAATACCTTCCACAGAGCATCTCTATCAACTCTATCATATGCCTTCTCCAGATCCATAAATGCTACATACAAATCCATTTGCTTTTCTAAGTATTTCTCACATACATTCTTCAAAGCACACACCTGATCCACACATCCTCTACCACTTATGAAACCACATTGCTCTTCCCCAATCTGATGCTCTGTACATGCCTTCACCCTCTCAATCAATACCCTCCTATATAATTTCCCAGGAATACTCAACCAACTTATACCTCTGTAATTTGAGCACTCACCTTTGTCCCCTTTGCCTTTGCACAATGCCACTATGCAAGCATTCCGCCAATCCTCACGCACCTCACCATGAGTCATACATACAGTAAATAACCGTACCAACCAGTCAACAATACAGTCACCCCCTTTTTTAATAAATTCCACTGCAATACCATCCAAACCCGATGCCTTGCCGGCTTTCATCTTCCGCAAAGCTTTTACTACCTCTTCCCTGTTTACCTAATCATTTTCCCTAACCCTCTCACTTTGAACGCCACCTCGACCAAAACACCCTATATCTGCCACTCTGTCATCAAAAACATTCAACAAACCTTCAAAATACTCACTCCATCTCCTTCTCACATCACCACTACTTCTTATCACCTCCCCATTAGCCCCCTTCACTGAAGTTCGCATCGATTCCCTTGTCTTCCGCACTTTATTTACCTCCTTCCAGAACATCTTTTTATTCTCCCTAAAATTTAATGATACTCTCTCACCCCAACTCTCATTTGCCCTCTTTTTCACCTCTTGCACCTTTCTCTTGACCTCCTGTCTCTTTCTTTTATACATCTCCCACTCATTTGCATTATTTCCCTGCAAAAATCGTCCAAATGCTTCTCTCTTCTCTTTCACTAATAATCTTACTTCATCCCACCACTCACTACCCTTTCTAATCTACCCAACTCCCACGCTTCTCATGCCACAAGCATCTTTTGCACAAGCCATCACAGCTTCCCTAAATACATCCCATTCCTCCCCCACTCCCCTTACACCCTTTGTTCACACCTTTTTCCATTCTGTACTCAGTCTCTCCTGGTACTCCCTCACACAAGTCTCCTTCCTAAGCTCACTTACTCTCACGACTCTCTTCACCCTAACATTCTATCTTCTTTTCTGAAAACCTCAACAAATCTTCACCTTCGCCTCCACAAGATAATGATCAGACATCCCTCCAGTTGCACCTCTCAGTACATTAACTTCCAAAAGTCTCTATTGTACGCCTATCAATTAACCCATAACCCAATAACACTCTCTGGCCATCTCTCCTACTTACATACGTATACTTATGTATATATCTCTTTTTAAACCAGGTATTCCCAATCACCAGTCCTTTTTCAGCCCATAAATCTACAAGCACTTCACCATTTCCATTTACAACACTGAACACCCCATGTACACCAATTATTCCCTCAACTGCCACATTGCTCACCTTTGCATTCAAATCACCCATCACTATATATATAGCCTATCCCTGTGGATAGGGGAGAAAGAATACTTACCACGTATTCCCTGCGTATCATAGAAGGCGACTAAAAGGGAAGGGTGCGGGGAGCTGGAAATCCTCCCCTCTCGTTTTTTAATTTTCCAAAAGAAGGAACAGAGAAAGGGGCCAAGTGAGGATTTCCCTCAAAGGCTCAGTCCTCTATTCTTAACGCTACCTCGTAATGCGGGAGATGGCGAGTAGTATGAAAAAAAATATATATAGCAAGGTTATTAGGTACAGTAGGGTTGAGGGACAAGCCAACTGGGAGGTAAGTTTCAATGGAAAAAAACTGGAGGAAGTGAAGAGTTTTAGACATCTGGGAGTGGATGTAGCAGCGGATGGAACCATGGAAGTGGAAGTGAATCATAGGGTGGGGAGGGGGCAAAAGTTCTGGGAGTGTTGAAAAATGTGTGGAGGTCGAGAAGATTATCTCGGAAAGCAAATGAGTATGTTTGTAGGAATAGTGGTTCCAAAAATGTTATATGGTTGCGAGGCGTGGGCTATAGATAAAGTTGTGCACAGGAGGGTGGATGTGCTGGAAATGAGATGTCTGAGGACAATATGTGGTGTGAGGTGGTTTGATCAAGTGAGTAATAATAGGGTAAGAGAGATGTGTGGTAATATAAAGAGTGTGGTTGAGAGAACAGAAGAGTGTGTTTTGAAATGGTTTGGTCACATGGAGAGAATGAGTGAGGAAAGATTGACCAAGAGGATATATGTGTCAGAGGTGGAGGGAATGAGGAGAAGTGGGAAAACAAATTGGAGGTGGAAAGATGGAGTGAAAAAGATTTTGAGTGATTGGGGCCTGAACATGCAGGAGGGTGAAAAGCATGCAAGGAATAGAGTGAATTGGAGCGATGTGGTATACTGGGGTCGATGTGCATCCAATGGATTGAACCAGGGCATGTGTAGTGTCTGGGGTAAACCATGGAAAGTTCTGTGGGCGCTGGATATGGAAAGGGAGCTGTGGTTTCGGTGCATTAAACATGACAGCTAGAGACCGATTGTGAATGAATGTGGCCTTTGTTGTCTTTTCCTAGCGCTACCTCGCGCACATGCAGGGGAGGGGGTTGTTATTTCAAGTGTGGTGGGGTGGCGATGGGAATGAATAAAGGCAGACAGTATGAATCATATATATGTGTATATATGTATATGTCTCTGTGTGGATATATATGTATACGTTGAGATGTTCAGGTATGTATATTTGCCTGTGTGGACGTGTATGTATATACATGTGTATGTGGGTGGGTTGGGCCATTTTTTCGTCTGTTTCATTGTGCTACCTCGCTAACACGGGAGACAGCGACAAAGTAAAATAAATAAATAAATAAATATATATATATATATATTCTTTTTTTTGTCGCTGTCTCCCGCGTTTGCGAGGTAGCGCAAGGAAACAGACGAAAGAAATGGCCCAATCCACCCCCATACACATGCCTTGATTCAATCCACTGACAGCACGTCAACCCCGGTATACCACATCGCTCCAATTCACTCTATTCTTTGCCCTCCTTTCACGTGAACCTCCTGCATGTTCAGGCCCCGATCACACAAAATCTTTTTCACTCCATCTTTCCACCTCCAATTTGGTCTCCCTCTTCTCCTCGTTCCCTCCACCTCCGACACATATATCCTCTTCGTCAATCTTTCCTCACTCATTCCCTCCATGTGACCAAACCATTTCAAAACACCCTCTTCTGCTCTCTCAACCACGCTCTTTTTATTTCCACACATCTCTCTTACCCTTACGTTACTTACTCGATCAAACCACCTCACACCACACATTGTCCTCAAACATCTCATTTCCAGCACATCCATCCTCCTGCGCACAACTCTATCCATAGTCCACGCCTCGCAACCATACAACATTGTTGGAACCACTATTCCTTCAAACATACCCATTTTTGCTTTCCGAGATAATGTTCTCGACTTCCACACATTCTTCAAGGCCCCCAGAATTTTCGCCCCCTCCCCCACCCTATGATCCACTTCCGCTTCCATGGTTCCATCCGCTGCCAGATCCACTCCCAGATATCTAAAACACTTCACTTCCTCCAGTTTTTCTCCATTCAAACTCACCTCCCAATTGAATTGACCCTCAAACCTACTGTACCTAATAACCTTGCTCTTATTCACATTTACTCTTAACTTTCTTCTTTCAAACACTTTACCAAACTCAGTCACCAGCTTCTGCAGTTTCTCACTGGAATCAGCCACCAGCGCTGTATCATCAGCGAACAACAACTGACTCACTTCCCAAGCTCTCTCATCCCCAACAGACTTCATACTTGCCCCTCTTTCCAAAACTCTTGCATTCACCTCCCTAACAACCCCATCCATAAACAAATTAAACAACCATGGAGACATCACACACCCCTGCCGCAAACCTACAATCACTTTCCTCTCTTCCTACATGTACACATGCCTTACATCCTCGATAAAAACTTTTCACTGCTTCTAACAACTTGCCTCCCACACCATATATTCTTAATACCTTCCACAGAGCATCTCTATCAACTCTATCACATGCCTTCTCCAGATCCATAAATGCTACATACAAATCCATTTGCTTTTCTAAGTATTTCTCACATACATTCTTCAAAGCAAACACCTGATCCACACATCCTCTACCACTTCTGAGACCACACTGCTCTTCCCCAATCTGATGCTCTGTACATGCCTTCACCCTCTCAATTAATACCCTCCCATATAATTTGCCAGGAATACTCAACAAACTTATACCTCTGTAATTTGAGCACTCACTCTTATCCCCTTTGCCTTTGTACAATGGCACTATGCACGCATTCCGCCAATCCTCAGGCACCTCACCATGAGTCATACATACATTAAATAACCTTACCAACCAGTCAACAATACAGTCACCCCCTTTTTTAATAAATTCCACTGCAATACCATCCAAACCTGCTGCCTTGCCGGCTTTCATCTTCCGCAAAGCTTTTACTACCTATTCTCTGTTTACCAACTTATTTTCCCTAACCCTCGCACTTTGCACACCACCTCGACCAAAACACCCTATATTTGCCACTCTATCATCAAACACACACACACACATATATATATATATATACATATATATATATATATATATATATATATATATATTATATATATATATATATATATATATATATATATATATATTTATATATATATATATATATATATATATATATATATATATTCTTTTTTTTTTTATACTATTCGCTATTTCCCGCGATAGCGAGGTAGCGTTAAGAACAGAGGACTGGGCCTTTGAGGGAATATCCTCACCTGGACCTCTTCTCTGTTCCTTCTTTTGGAAAATTAAAAAAAAAAAAAAAAAAAAAACGAGAGGGGAGGATTTCCAGCCCCCCGCTCCCTTCCCTTTTAGTCGCCTTCTACGACACGCAGGGAATACGTGGGAGGTATTCTTTCTCCCCTATCCCCAGGGAATATATATATATATATATATATATATATATATATATATATATATATATATATATATATATATATATATATATATATATTTTTTTTTTTTTATACTTTGTCGCTGTCTCCCGCGTTTGCGAGGTAGCGCAAGGAAACAGACGAAAGAAATGGCCCAACCCCCCCCATACACATGTATATACATACGTCCACACACGCAAATATACATACCTACACAGCTTTCCATGGTTTACCCCAGGACGCTTCACATGCCTTGATTCAATCCACTGACAGCACGTCAACCCCTGTATACCACATCGCTCCAATTCACTCTATTCCTTGCCCTCTCTTTCACCCTCCTGCATGTTCAGACCCCGATCACACAAAATCTTTTTCACTCCATCTTTCCACCTCCAATTTGGTCTCCCTCTTCTCCTTGCTCCCTCCACCTCCGACACATATATCCTCTTGGTCAATCTTTCCTCACTCATTCTCTCCATGTGCCCAAACCACTTCAAAACACCCTCTTCTGCTCTCTCAACCACGCTCTTTTTATTTCCACACATCTCCCTTACCCTTACGTTACTTACTCGATCAAACCACCTCACACCACACATTGTCCTCAAACATCTCATTTCCAGCACATCCATCCTCCTGCGCACAACTCTATCCATAGCCCACGCCTCGCAACCATACAACATTGTTGGAACTACTATTCCTTCAAACATACCCATTTTTGCTTTCCGGGATAATGTTCTCGACTTCCACACATTCTTCAAGGCTCCCAGAATTTTCGCCCCCTCCCCCACCCTATGATCCACTTCCGCTTCCATGGTTCCATCCGCTGCCAGATCCACTCCCAGATATCTAAAACACTTCACTTCCTCCAGTTTTTCTCCATTCAAACTCACCTCCCAATTGACTTGACCCTCAACCCTACTGTACCTAATAACCTTGCTCTTATTCACATTTACTCTAAACTTTCTTCTTCCACACACTTTACCAAACTCCGTCACCAGCTTCTGCAGTTTCTCACATGAATCAGCCACCAGCACTGTATCATCAGCGAACAACAACTGACTCACTTCCCAAGCTCTCTCATCCCCAACAGACTTCATACTTGCCCCTCTTTCCAAAACTCTTGCATTTACCTCCCTAACAACCCCATCCATAAACAAATTAAACAACCATGGAGACATCACACACCCCTGCCGCAAACCTACATTCACTGAGAACCAATCACTTTCCTCTCTTCCTACACGTACACATGCCTTACATCCTCGATAAAAACTTTTCACTGCTTCTAACAACTTTCCTCCCACACCATATATTCTTAATACCTTCCACAGAGCATCTCTACCACCTCTATCATATGCCTTCTCCAGATCCATAAATGCTACATACAAATCCATTTGCTTTTCTAAGTATTTCTCAAATACATTCTTCAAAGCAAACACCTGATCCACACATCCTCTACCACTTCTGAAACCACACTGCTCTTCCCCAATCTGATGCTCTGTACATGCCTTCACCCTCTCGATCAATACCCTCCCATATAATTTACCAGGAATACTCAACAAACTTGTACCTCTGTAATTTGAGCACTCACTCTTATCCCCTTTGCCTTTGTACAATGGCACTATGCATGCATTCCGCCAATATAGGGTGTTTTGGTCGAGGTGGTGAGCAAAGTGAGAGGGTTAGGGAAAATGATTTGGTAAACAGAGAAGAGGTACTAAAAGCTTTGCGGAAGATGAAAGCCGGCAAGGCAGCAGGTTTGGATGGTATTGCAGTGGAATTTATTTAAAAAGGGGGTAACTGTATTATTGACTGGTTGGTAAGGTTATTCAATGTATGTATGACTCATGGTGAGGTGCCTGAGGATTGGCGGAATGCGTGCATAGTGCCATTGTACAAAGGCAAAGGGGATAAGAGTGAGTGCTCAAATTACAGAGGTACAAGTTTGTTGAGTATTCCTGGTAAATTATATGGGAGGGTATTGATCGAGAGGGTGAAGGCATGTACAGAGCATCAGATTGGGGAAGAGCAGTGTGGTTTCAGAAGTGGTAGAGGATGTGTGGATCAGGTGTTTGCTTTGAAGAATGTATGTGAGAAATACTTAGAAAAGCAAATGGATTTGTATGTAGCATTTATGGATCTGGAGAAGGCGTATGATAGAGTTGGTAGAGATGCTCTGTGGAAGGTATTAAGAATATATGGTGAGGGAGGCAAGTTGTTAGAAGCAGTGAAAAGTTTTTATCGAGGAAGTAAGGCATGCATACATGTAGGAAGAGAGGAAAGTGATTGGTTCTCAGTGAATGTAGGTTTGCGGCAGGGGTGTGTGATGTCTTCATGGTTGTTTAATTTGTTTATGGATGGGGTTGTTAGGGAGGTGAATGCAAGAGTTTTGGAAAGAGGGGCAAGTATGAAGTCTGTTGTGGATGAGAGAGCTTGGGAAGTGAGTCAGTTGTTGTTCGCTGATGATACAGCACTGGTGGCTGATTCATGTGAGAAACTGCAGAAGCTGGTGATTGAGTTTGGTAAAGTGTGTGAAAGAAGAAAGTTAAGAGTAAATGTGAATAAGAGCAAGGTTATTAGGTACAGTAGGGTTGAGGGTCAAGTCAATTGGGAGGTAAGTTTGAATGGAGAAAAACTGGAGGAAGTAAAGTGTTTTAGATATCTGGGAGTGGATCTGGCAGCGGATGGAACCATGGAAGCGGAAGTGGATCATAGGGTGGGGGAGGGGGCGAAAATTCTGGGGGCCTTGAAGAATGTGTGGAAGTCGAGAACATTATGTCGGAAAGCAAAAAAAAAAAAATGGGTATGTTTGAAGGAATAGTGGTTCCAACAATGTTGTATGGTTGCGAGGCGTGGGCTATGGATAGAGTTGTGCGCAGGAGGATGGATGTGCTGGAAATGAGATGTTTGAGGACAATGTGTGGTGTGAGGTGGTTTGATCGAGTAAGTAACGTAAGGGTATGAGAGATGTGTGGAAATAAAAAGAGCGTGGTTGAGAGAGCAGAAGAGGGTGTTTTGAAATGGTTTGGGCACATGGAGAGAATGAGTGAGGAAAGATTGACCAAGAGGATATATGTGTCGGAGGTGGAGGGAACGAGAAGTGGGAGACCAAATTGGAGATGGAAAGAATTTTGTGTGATCAGGGCCTGAACATGCAGGAGGGTGAAAGGAGGGCAAGGAATAGAGTGAATTGGATCGATGTGGTATACCGGGGTTGACGTGCTGTCAGTGGATTGAATCAGGGCATGTGAAGCGTCTGGGGTAAACCATGGAAAGCTGTGTAGGTATGTATATTTGCATGTGTGGACGTATGTATATACATGTGTATGTGGGTGGGTTGAGCCATTTCTTTCGTCTGTTTCCTTGCGCTACCTCGCAAACGCGGGAGACAGGGAAAAAAAAAAGAAAAAAAAAATTATATATATATATATATATATATATATGTGTGTGATGTCTCCATGGTCATTTAGTTTGTTTATGGATGGGGTTGTTAGCGAGGTGAATGCAAGAGTTTTGGAAAGAGGGGCAAGTATGAAGTCTGTTGGGGATGAGAGAGCTTGGGAAGTGAGTCAGTTGTTGTTCGCAGATGACACAGCGCTGGTGGCTGATTCATGTGAGAAACTGCAGAAGCTGGTGACCGAGTTTGGTAAAGTGTGTGAAAGAAGACAGTTAAGAGTAAATGTGAATAAGAGCAAGGTTATTATGTACAGTAGGGTTGAGGGTCAAGTCAATTGGGAGGTAAGTTTGAATGGAGAAAAACTGGAGGAAGTAAAGTGTTTTAGATATCTGGGAGTGGATCTGGCAGCGGATGGAACCATGGAAGTGGAAGTGAATCATTGGGTGGGGGAGGGGGCGAAAATCCTGGTAGCCTTGAAGAATGTGTGGAAGTCGAGAACATTATCTCGGAAAGCAAAAATGGGTATGTTTGAAGGAATAGTGGTTCCAACAATGTTCTATGGTTGCGAGGCATGGGCTATGGATAGAGTTGTGCGCAGGAGGGTGGATGTGCTGGAAATGAGATGTTTGAGGACAATGTGTGGTGTGAGGTGGTTTGATCGAGTAAGTAATGTAAGGGTAAGAGAGATGTGTGGAATAAAAAGAGCGTGGTTGAGAGAGCAGAAGAGGGTGTTTTGAAATGGATTGGGCACATGGAGAGAATAAGTGAGGAAAGATTGACAAAGAGGATATATGTGTCGGAGGTGGAGGGAACGAGGACAAGTGGGAGACCAAATTGGAGGTGGAAAGATAGAGTGAAAAAGATTTTGTGTGATCAGGGCCTGAACATGTAGGAGGGTGAAAGGCGGGCAAGGAATAGAGTGAATTGGATCGATGTGGTATACCGAGGTTGACGTGCTGTCAGTGGATTGAATCAGGGCATGTGAAGCGTCTGGGGTAAACCATGGAAAGTTCTGTGGGGCCTGATTGTGGAAAGGGAGCTGTGGTTTCGGGCATTATTGCATGACAGCTAGAGACTGAGTGTGAACGAATGGGGCCTTTGTTGTCTTTTCCTAGTGCTACCTCGCACACATGAGGGGGGAGGGGGATGGTATTCATGTATGGCAAGGTGGCAATGGGAATGAATAAAGGCAGACAGTGTGAATTGTGTGCATGGGTATATATGTATGTGTCTGCGGGTGTATATATACATTGAGATGTATAGGTATGTATATTTGCGTGTGTGGACGTGTATGTATATACAATGTGTATGGGGGTGGGTTGGGCCATTTCTTTCGTCTGTTTCCTTGTGCTACCTCGCAAACGCGGGAGACAGCGACAAAGCAAAATAAAAAATATAATAAAATAATATATATATATATATATATATATATATATATATATATATATATACATATATATATATATATATATATATATATATATATATATATATATATCCCTGGGGATAGGGGATTAAGAATACTTCCCACGTATTCCCTGCGTGTCGTAGAAGGCGACTAAAAGGGGAGGGAGCGGGGGGCTGGAAATCCTCCCCTCTCGTTTATTTTATTTTCTAATTTTCCAAAACAAGGAATAGAGAAGGGGTCCAGGTGAGGGTATTCCCTCAAAGGCCCAGTCCTCTGTTCTTAACGCTACCTTGCTAACGCGGGAAATGGCGAATAGTTTGAAAGAAAGATATATATATATATATATATATATATATATATATATATATATATATATATATATATATATATATATATATATATATATATATATATATTTTTTTTTTTGCTTTGTCGCTGTCTCCCACGTTTGCGAGGTATCGCGAGGAAACATACGAAAGAAATGGCCCAACCCACCCCCATACACATGTATATACATACGTCCACACACGCAAATATACATACCTACACAGCTTTCCATGGTTTACCCCAGACGCTTCCCATGCCCTGATTCAATCCACTGACATCACGTCAACCCTGGTATACCACATCGATCCAATTCACTCTATTCCTTGTCCTCCTTTCACCCTCCTGCATGTTCAGGCCCCGATCACACAAAATCTTTTTCACTCCATCTTTCCACCTCCAATTTGGTCTCCCATTTCTCCTCGTTCCCTCCACCTCCGACACATATATCCTCTCCGTCAATCTTTCCTCAATCATTCTCTCCATGTGCCCAAACCATTTCAAAACACCCTCTTCTGCTCTCTCAACCACGCTCTTTTTATTTCCACACATCTCTCTTACCCTTACGTTACTTACTCGATCAAACCACCTCACACCACACATTGTCCTCAAACATCTCATTTCCAGCACATCCATCCTCCTGCGCACAACTCCATCCATAGCCCACGCCTCGCAACCATACAACATTGTTGGAACCACTATTCCTTCAAACATACTCATTTTTGCTTTCCGAGATAATGTTCTCGACTTCCACACATTCTTCAAGGCTCCCAGGATTTTCGCCCCCCTCCTCCACCCTATGATCCACTTCCGCTTCCATGGTTCCATCCGCTGCCACATCCACTCATAGATATCTAAAACACTTTACTTCCTCCAGTTTTTCTCCATTCAAACTTACCTCCCAATTGACTTGACCCTCAACCCTACTGTACCTAATTACCTTGCTCTTATTCACATTTACTCTTAACTTTCTTCTTTCAAACACTTTACCAAACTCAGTCACCAGCTTCTGCAGTTTCTCACATGAATCAGCCACCAGCGCTGTATCATCAGCGAACAACAACTGACTCACTTCCCAAGCTCTCTCATCCACAACAGACTTCATACTTGGCCCTCTTTCCAAAACTCTTGCATTCACCTCCCTAACAACCCCATCCATAAACAAATTAAACAACCATGGAGACATCACACACCCCTGCCGCAAACCTACATTCACTGAGAACCAATCACTTTCCTCTCTTCCTACACGTACACATGCCTTACACCCTCGATAAAAACTTTTCACTGCTTCTAACAACTTGCCTCCCACACCATATATTCTTAATACCTTCCACAGAGCATCTCTATCAACTCTATCATATGCCTTCTCCAGATCCATAAATGCTACATACAAATCCATTTGCTTTTCTAAGTGTTTCTCACATACATTCTTCAAAGCAAACACCTGATCCACACATCCTCTACCACTTCTGAAACCACACTGCCCTTCCCCAATCTGATGCTCTGTACATGCCTTCACCCTCTCAATCAATACCCTCCCATATAATTTACCAGGAATACTCAACAAACTTATACCTCTGTAATTTGAGCACTCACTCTTATCCCCTTTGCCTTTGTACAATGGCACTATGCACGCATTCCGCCAATCCTCAGGCACCTCACCATGAGTCATACATACATTAAATAACCTTACCAACCAGTCAATAATACAGTCACCCCCTTTTTTAATAAATTCCACTGCAATACCATCCAAACCTGCTGCCTTGCCGGCTTTCAACTTCCGCAAAGCTTTTACTACCTCTTCTCTGTTTACCAAATCATTTTCCCTAACCCTCTCACTTTGCACACCACCTCGACCAAAACACCCTATATCTGCCACTCTATCATCAAACACATTCAACAAACCTTCAAAATACTCACTCCATCTCCTTCTCACATCACCACTACTTGTTATCACCTCCCCATTTGCACCCTTCACTGAAGTTCCCATTTGCTCCCTTGTCTTACGCACTTTATTTACCTCCTTCCAGAACATCTTTATATATATATATATATATATATATATATATATATATATATATATAAATATATCATCCCTGGGGATAGGGGAGAAAGAATGCTTCCCATGTGTTCCCTGCGACCAAAAGGGGAGGGAGTGGAGGGCTGGAAATCCTACCCTCTCATCTTTTTCTTTTCTTTTTTTTTTTTTTTTTTAAATTTTCCAAAAGAAGGAACAGAGAAGGGGGCCAGGTGAGGATATTCCCTTAGAGGCCCAGTCCTCTGTTCTTGACGCTACCTCGCTAACGCGGGAAATGGCGAATAGTTTGAAAGAAAAGAAAAAAGATATATATATATATATATATATATATATATATATGCCAAGATCCCCTTTTTTAGTGATGCTCGTTCTCCTGACACTCCATAGCTGCACTACACTCATTAGCAAGGACAGATGGACTCCGTAAAAGTAACAAGTTCTGTGGGGAGACTGTAGTCTGTTTCATCTACTAGCAAAGATACAACCTTACCAGTGGTGACTTTTCACTCTTGGTGTAACCTCAAGTAAGTGAAGTCTTTTAACAACTATTCATGTATATGTTACGTATGTACACAAATACTGCAATCTCTGATAAATCTATTTTGAGGAGAAAAGTATGCACTAAGACAAATTAATTCAAGTTAGATCTTTGGAATCTATTTTACAAAATATCACACAGAAGAATTTATCAATGTACTCAAGCAAGTGTCCTTATGCCATTAAGTTGGTCTCTGTTAGGAAAAATAAAAAACTGAATAAAAAGGAACACAATTCTCATAATGTACATCATACATGATCACTACTAGTTTCAAGCTTGTTTACAAAATATTGAAACAAAATACTTTGTATATTTGTTGAATTTAAATTCAACAAAAACTTAACGTCACTCATACCAATTTGCTTTTAAAATTTCCATTCTTAGCAAAATATCAAACTATTCCAGCACCTTACATATATTTTACTTGGTTTCCTTATCCATATCCATCTTGGAGTCTTCACCATCTTCTTTCTTATCTTTTTTACCATCTCCACCTAAAATAAAGGAAAGAGAAATAAAATGAATATGATTGGCTCCACAAGGTTACTTCAACAAAAGCACAACCCAAGGTTCAGTGGGAGGTTATGTCAAGCTGTAGACAGTACAATTAAGCAAGGTTTTAAAACTCAAGAGTAATGTCTTAACAATACCAAATCTGGTACTTACAGAAAATATAGAGATGATACTGGAGTATCTATACTTTACCAAACTTGGTAGTTATAAAAAGACATTGATGCTCCTTATAACTCAACTGGAGTATCTAGACTTTTTTGCCTAACCTGATAGTTATAATAAAAGGACAGTGATGTTCCTTATAACTCAACTGGAGTATCTAGACTTGACCTAACCTGGTAGATATAATAAAAAGACATTGATGCTCATTATAACTCTACTGAATTATCTGGACTTGACTAAATCTATCTATCTATATCTCTGATGCCTATTCCAACTGGAACTCCCTCAAAGGAGTGGCCATGGCAATATAGTCTACATAACTAGTAAAGTCAAATGCTGCTTCTAAACCTTTAGTGCCTCACCCTTAACAGGTCACTGATGGAGGGCAACTCTTGTGCAGTGTTCGCTGAGAATCCCACCTAATGTTCCTACTGACTACTACTACCCAATGCTCCTTCCAACTACTTCCATCTAATATTTCTACCTAATGCTCCTGCCTAAAAGTTCCTACCAACTACTTCTATCTATTGATTTTACCAAAGGGCAGGGCTTGCACATAGTGCTCACTACATGAAAATCTAGAGTTATGAAGAATGAGTTGTGTGAGTTAAGTGTTGTCTAGTGTTATGTATCACAAGGAGAGACTGTACATTTGTGGAGAGAATGCCAGTAGTCCTCATGTTAGCGAGGCAGAAAGAAAAGACAGCTATCTGGGTAAGACATCCAACATACAGAAACATCTTTTCCTACCCCAGAACCAACAGCAAAAACAGAAGAGAACCTCTCAGGCCTTAGAAATGATGATAGAAATCTTTCATGTGTGATGCTGGTGATGAAGTGTTATCACCTGGGCATGCTTACAACCTAGGTGAACCAACAATCCACAACATAAAGAATGCAGAAAAAATTAAAATTGCTATGGTCTACCTACTCCTCTGTCTGCCAAAGGAACCACGAGGGTTAGAAATCCACTTATGCATTACATGGAGAAAATGTTCTCGTTATACACAGAGCATGAGATGAAGAAGAAAAGCAGGCTTGGTAACCTTCAGTCTATGTCCAAAACTGTGAATATTTATGAGCTTTAATGAAAAGAAAAGCTTCCTTGGTAACCTACAGTTCAACACTAAAACTGTGAATATTTATGAGCTTTAATGAAAAGAAAAGCTTCCTTGGTAACCTACAGTTCAACACTAAAACTATGAAAATTTATGAACATTTATACAAAGATGACAATGCAGTTGATG
Source organism: Panulirus ornatus (assembly GCF_036320965.1). Classification (NCBI taxonomy): domain Eukaryota; kingdom Metazoa; phylum Arthropoda; class Malacostraca; order Decapoda; family Palinuridae; genus Panulirus; species Panulirus ornatus. The sequence continues at coordinate 20,995,107 of NC_092264.1, forward strand.
CAGAGCCATTTCAAGCAAGTACAGGATGGCTAGAAAAGTTTATTTGACATCAGAATTCACACAGCATGAAGGTAATGGGGGAATTCGTCTGTACTGACCAAGAAGTGCTACACACATCCCATTTTTCTGTCTACTGGTTTGCTATCTGAAATTTCGAAATTTCTCTTTGTGTGAGGCTTTTGCAAAACATAACCCTGCATAAAGTGAGGGATGGGTGTATAATCTATAAGGATTTGTAATTTCACCAATTAAGTGTATTGCACAGCCTACAGGTGAACAGGGAATACTGTCAACAAATCTACGCTAACAGCACGATTTCTGAAAAGTGAGATTACATGTTGTAATTCTTTCCTTACTTTCTCATACCCAGTCTTCCTTTCCACGGAAAGAAATAAAATAAATCAACATCTACCCATAGAATATAAGCCTATTTCAGCCACACAGCTGCTTCACTCCAGCAAAGCTTTTCTATGTACACACCTCTGCATATTTCTCTATAACCCTATAATCTTTCTATCTCACCTTCATTCTTCCTCTCTATCCACATAGATTTACTTCAATCAGGCAACATGCAGTAATTTTTACATACCTCATATGAAATAAAAGGGAAGAGCCTTAAAACTAAAGTAGGCATACATTATATCATATACTTAATCGTCGTCTCCTGTGTCACGAGGTAGTGCAAGGAAAAAGACAAGGAATGGCTCAATCCTTCCATATACATATGTATAAACATAAAAATGCCCATACATCCACATATACATACACAGACATAAACATATAAACATATTTATTTATTTATTTTGCTTTGTCGGTCTCCCGCGTTAGCGAGGTAGCACAAGGAAACAGACGAAAGAATGGCCCAACCCACCCACATAGACATGTATATACATACACGTCCACACCCACAAATATACATGCCTATACATCTCATTGTATACATATATATATATACCCACACAGACATATACATATATACCCATGTACATGATTCATAGTCTGCCTTTATTTATTCCCATCGCCATCCCGCCACACATGGAATGACAACACCCTCCCCCCTCATGTGTGCAGGGTAGCGCTAGGAAACAGACAAAAGAATGGCCCAACCCACCCGCATACACATGTATATACATACACGTCCACACATGCAAATATACATACCCATATACCTCAATGTATACATATATATACCCACAAAGACACATACATATATACCCATGTACATAATTCATACTGTCTGCCTTTATTTATTCCCATCGCCACCCCGCCACACATGGAATAACAACACCCTTCCCCCTCATGTGTGCGGGGTAGCACTAGGAAAAGACAACAAAGGCCACATTCGTTCACACTCAGTCTCTAGTTGTCATGTGATAATGCACTGAAACCACAGCTCCCTTTCCACATCCAGCACCCACAGAACTTTCCATGGTTTACCCCAGATGCTTCACATGCCCTGGTTCAATCCATTGACAGCACGTTGACCCCGTTATACCACATCGTTCCAATTCACTTTATTCCTTGCACGTCTTTCACCCTCCTGCATGTTCAGGCCCCAATCACTCAAAATCTTTTTCACTCCATCTTTCCACCTCCAATTTGGTCTGCCACTTCTCGTTCCCTCCACCTCCGACACATATATCCTCTTGGTCAATCTTTCCTCACTCATTCTCTCCATGTGACCAAACCATTTCAAAACACCCTCTTCTGCTCTCTCAACCACACTCTTTTTATCACCACACATCTCTCTTACCCTATTATTACTTCCTCGATCAAACCACCTCACACCACATATTGTCCTCAAACATCTAATTTCCAGCACATCCACCCTCCTGCGCACAACTCTATCCATAGCCCATGCCTCACAATCATACAACATTGTTGGAACCACTATTCCTTCAAACATACCCATTTTTGCTTTCCGAGATAATGTTCTCGACTTCCACACATTCTTCAAGGCTCCCAGAATTTTCCAGAATATCTTATCTATTATCTATTTTGCTTTGTCGCTGTCTCCCGCGTTAGCGAGGTAGTGCAAGGAAACAGATGAAAGAATGGCCCAACCCACCCACATACACATGTATAAACATACACGTCCACAAACGCAAATATACATACCTGTATGTATATAAATATAAACACATGTACATATTCATACTTGCTGCCTTCATCCATTCCTGCTGCCACCCTGCCACACATGAAATGGTATTACTGGTTTTGCGCTTTACCTTGGTTAGTATATTCTTTACCTTTGCCTCCAAGGACTTTACCAAACCTGGTAGTTACAGTAAAAAAAAAAAGACACTGATGCTCCTTCTAACTCTACCAGAATTTCTGGACTTTACTAAGCCTGGCAGGCATGGCAGAGAGACAGGCATCTCAAGTGAATATACTTAAACTCAACTGTAATATTTGGACTCTACCACACCTGGCAGTTATGGTAAAGAGGCAGAGACTCATGTGATGGAACTTCAAACTCAACTGGAATACCTGGACTTTACAGAACTTGGTGTTATGGTAGACACTCAACTGACAGTGTATAACACATCTGGAGTATTGGGATTTTACAAACTTGGCAGTTATGGCAGAGACACAGACCCAACTAAAGGTGTTTAAAATCTACTGAAATATCTGGACTTTACCAAACCAGACTTTTAAAGCAGGGACACAGACTTAATGGAACATGAGCAACCACACTGACCACATGCAGATCATCTAATTTTTCTGTAAGCTGCAAAGCATGTTTAATGCAAACCATGTGAACTGCAAAGCAATCTATGTACATTTCATCAAATTCTTAAATCAAACACACATACTCCCTTAGGCACTTGAAGAGGGTACATGTCAGTAATCATTCTGAGGCACTGGAGGCAAAATTACTGCTTCAAATGACAAAATTACAACTAAGTGATGGGTAAGAGGCATATAATGTGGGTCCCTAACAATTTTGCTTTTTGTGGTAATATTTCACCAAGGTGGAAGGGTTTACATTCCTTAATACTGAGAGGGATGTAAAGAAAGTCAGCAGCAGTTTGGCTTATACAGAGAGAGGGCCAAAGTAATGAGAGACATGTAAAGTTAAGTCAGCAGCAGTACGGCTGATGCAGTCAGAGGGATGTAAAGTCAAGTCAGCAGCAATCTGGTTTACATTGTAAGTGGGATGTAAAGTAAGTTAGCAGCAGTTTGGCTTACATAGAGAGAGGGATGTAAACTATGCCAGCAGCAATTTGGATTATGTTGTAAGAGGGATTTAAGTAAAGCAGCAGCAGTTTAGCTTACTTAGTGAGAAAGGATGTAAACTGAGTCAGCCACAGTTGTATGAGATAATTGTTGCATTCCCTCCAAGATGATTCTTGCCACAAAAGAATGCAGGGGATATATATGAGATCATCATAAGAGGCAAATGTTCTGGAAGAAGTTGAGTCAGTGGGTCAGTAGCTTTGGTGCATGAGACTGAGTATTAGTGTTGGGTGGTTTATACGCAAAGGTAAGCAATGTAGCAGCTGAGGGTATAATTGGTGTACACGGGGTATTCAATGTTGTGAATGGAAATAGTGCAGAGCTTGTGGATTTGTGAGCTAAAAAAAGACTAGTGATTGGGAACACCTGGTTTAAAAAGAAATATACATGAGTATACGTATATGAAAAGGGAAGATGGTAAAAGGGCATTATTATATAACACTAATTGATAGTTGTGTAAAGGAGAGACTTTTGGACATTAATGTGCTGAAAGGGGCAGTTGGTGGGATGTCTGATCCCTATCAAGTGGAGGAGAAAGTGAAGATTTGTAGAGATTTTCAAAAAAGAAGAGAAAATGTTGGGAGAAAAGAGAGGTGAGAGTAAGTGAACAAGGGAAGGAGACTTGTGTGAGGAAGTTGCAAGAGATACTGAGTGTAGAATGGCAAAAGGTGAGAGCAAATGATGTGATGGGAATGGGTGAGGAATGGGATGTATTCTGGGAAGTGGTGATGGAATGTGCAAAATATGAACACAGGATCAGAAAGGTGGGCAGATTACAAAGGGTTGAGAGGTGGGATGAAGAAGCAAGTTGTTAGTGAAAGAGAAAAGAGAGGTGTTTGTACGATACTTACATGGAAGGGATGCAATTGGCTGGGAGATGTATAAAAAAAAAAAAAAGGGCAGGAGGTCAGGAAAAAGGGGCAAGGGTTGAAAAAGGCAAATGAGAGTTGGAGTGAGAGATTATCATTAAACTTCATGCAGAATAAGAAGATATTTTGGAAGAAAGTAAAACAACCTCCTTAAGACAAGAGAACAAATGGGAACATCGGTGAAGGTGAATATGATAACAGGTAGTGATGAAATGAAAAGGAGATGGCGTGCATATATCGAAGGTTTGTTGAATGAGTTTGATGAAAGAGTGGCAGATGTAGGGTTTTTTGGCCGGGTGGCGTGCAAAGTGAGAGAGGTTTAGTTAAGACAGAACAAGTAGTGAAAGCTTTATGGAAGATGAAATCTGGCAAGGCACGGGGCTTCGATGATACTGCAATTGAAGTTATTAAGAAAGGGGGTGACTGTGTTGTTGATTTGTTGATGAGGATATTCAATGTACTATGGGTCATGGTGACGTACTTGAGGATTGGTGGAATGCATGCAGAGTGCCATTGTACAAAAGCAAAGGGGATAAAGGTGAGTGTTTAAACTACAGAGGCGTGTTTAAACTACAGAGACACAAGTCTGTTGAGTATTACTGGAAAACTGTATGGGAGGGTATTGATTGAGAGGATGAAGGCATGTATAGAGCATCTGACTGGGGAAGATAAGTGTGGTTTCAGAAGTGGTAGAGGATGTGTGGATCAGGTGTTTGCTTTGAAGAAGGTGTACGAGAAATACTTAAAAAAAAACAGATGGATTTGTATGTAGCATTTATGGATCTAGAGACGGCATATGACAGTGTTGATAGAGATGCTCTGTGGAAGGCCTGAGTATATGAAGTGGGAGGTAAGCTGGTGGAAAGAGTGAAAAGTCATCAAGGATGTAAGGCATGTGTGCAAGAAGGAAGAAAAGAGAGTGGTTGGTTCCCAGTGAAGGTCAGTCTGCTGCAGGGGTGTGTGATGTCCCCACTGTTGTTAAATTTGTTTATGGGTGGGGTGGTTAGGGAGGGAAATGCAAGGGTTTTGGAGAGAGGGGGCGAGTATGCAGTTTATTGTGGATGAGAGGGCCTGGCAAGTGAGGCAGTTGTTGTTCACCGACGATACAGCACTGGTGGCTGATTCGAGTGAGAACTGCAGAAGTTGGTGACTTGAGTTAGGAAGTGTGAGAAAGAAGAAAGGGGAGAGTAAATGTGAATAAGAACAAGGTTATAAGGTTCAGTAAGGTTGAGGGACAAGTGAATTGGGATATAAGTTTGAATGGAGAAAAATTGACAGAAGTGAAGTGTTTTAGATATCTGGCAGAGGACTTAGCAGCGAGTGGAACCATGGGAGCAGAAGTGAGTCACAGGGTGGGGAAGGGGTTGAAGGTTCTAGGAGTAGCGAAGAATATGTGGAAGGAGACAACGATATCTCTAGGCAAAAAAGGGTATGTTTGAAGGAATAGGAGTTCCAACAATATTATAAGGTTGCAAGGCATGGGCTAGAGATTGGGTTGCACAGAGGAGGGTGGATGTGTTGGAAATGAAATGCATGTGGACAATATGTGGTGTGAGGTGGTTTGATCGAGTAAGTAGTGAAAGGTAAAAGAGATGTGTGGAGAATGAGTGAGAAAAGGTTGTCAAAGAGGATATATGTGTCAGAGGTGGAGGGAAGAATGAGAAGCGGAAGACAAAACTGGAGGTGGAAGGATGGAGAGAAAAAGATTTTGAGTGATCGAGGCCTGAACATACAGGAAGGTGAGAGGTGTGCAAGGAATAAAGCGAATTAGAACAACGGTTTACCCAAGACGCTTCACATGTCTGGGTTCAATCCACTGACAGCACGTCAACCCCGGTATACCACATCGTTCCAATTCACTCTATTTCTTGCACGCCTTTCAACCTCCTGCATGTTCAGGCTCCAATCACTCAAAATCTTTTTCACTCCATTTTTCCACCTCCAATTTGGTCTCCCACTTCTCCTCATTCCCTCCACCTCTGACACATATATCCTCTGTCAATCTTTCCTCACTCGTTCTCTCCATGTGACCAAACCATTTCAAAACACCCTCTTCTACTCTCTCAACCACACTCTTTTTATCACAACACATCTCTCTTACCCTTTCATTACTTAGTCGATCAAACCACCTCACACCACATATTGTCCTCAAACATCTCATTTCTAGCACATCCACCCTCCTCCACACAACTCTATCTATAGCCCCTGTCTTGCAACCATATAACACTGTTGGAACCAATATTCCTTCAAACATAACCATTTTTCCTTTCCAAGATAGCATTTTCGACTTCCACACATTCTTCAATGCTCCCGGAACTTTCGCCCCCTCCCCCACCCTATGTTTCACTTCCACTTCCATGGTTCCATCCACTGCCAAATCCAATCCCAGATATCTAAAACACTTCACTTCCTCCAGTTTCCATTCAAACTTACCTCCCAATTGACTTGTCCCTCAACCCTACTGTACCTAATAACCTTGCTCTTACTCACATTTACTCTCAGGTTTCTTTCACACGCTTTACCAAACTCAGTCACCAGCTTCTGCAGTTTCTCACCTGAATCAGCCACCAGCGCTGTACCCTACTGTACCTAATAACCCTGCTCTTTTTCAAATTTACTCTCAGCTTTCTTCTTTCACACACTTTACCAAACTCAGTCACCAGCTTCTGCAGTTTCTCACATGAATCAGCCACCAGCGCTGTATCATCAGCAAACAACAACTGACTCACTTCCCAAGGTCTCTCATCCACAACAGACTGCATACTTGCCCCTCTTTCCAAAACTCTTGCATTCACCTCCCTAACAACCCCATCCATAAACAAATTAAACAAACATGGAGACATCACGCATCCCTGCCGCAAACCAACATTCACCGAGAACCAATCATTTTCCTCTCTTCCTACTCGTACACATGCCTTACATCCTCGATAAAAACTTTTCACTGCTTCTAATAACTTGCCTCCCACACCATATATTCTTAATACCTTCTACAGAGCATCTCTATCAACTCTATCATATGCCTTCTCCAGATCCATAAATGCTACATACAAATCCATTTGCTCTTCTAAGTATTTCTCATAATTTCTTCAAATCAAACACCTGTTCTTCACACACCCTCTACCACTTATGAAACCACACTGTTCTTCCCCAATCTGATCCTCTGTACATGCCTTCACCCTCTCAATCAATACCCTCCCATATAATTTCCCAGGAATACTCAATAAACTTGTACCTCTGTAATTTGAGCACTCACTTTTATCCCCTTTGCCTTTGTACAATGGCACTATGCAAGCATTCCGCCAATTCTCAAGAACCTCACCATGAGTCATACATACATTAATAAATAACTTTACCAACCAGTCAACAATAGTTACCCCTTTTTTCATAAATTCCACTGCAATACCATCCAAACCCAATGCCTTGCTGGCTTTCGTCTTCTGCAAAGCTTTTCCTTCCTCATCTCTGTTTACCATATCATTCTCCCAAACCCTCTTACTTTGCACACATCCTTGACCAAAATACCCTATATCTGCCACTCTATCATCAAACACATTCAACAAACCAGTGCATGCAAAACATCTGGGTTAACCACGGAAAGGTCTGTGGGGCCTGGATGTGGATAGGGAGCTGTGATTTCAGTGTATTACACATGACAGTTAGAGACTGAGTGTGAATGAATGTGGCCTTTTTTGTCTGTATATGTCTATGCATGTATGTATGTATGTATTTATTTATTTCATTTATCTATTTTGCTTTGTTGCTGTCTCCCGCGTTTGTGAGGTAGCGCAAAGAAACAGACGAAAGAAATGGCCCAACCCACCTCCATACACATGTATATACATACACGTCCACACACGCAAATATACATACCTATATATCTCAATGTACACATATATATACACACACAGACACATACATATATACCCATGCACACAATTCACACTATCTGCCTTTATTCATTCCCATCGCCACCTCGCCACACATGGAATACCATCCCCCTCCCCCCTCATGTGTGCGAGGTAGCGCTAGGAAAAGACAACAAAGGCCCCATTCGTTCACACTCAGTCTCTAGCTGTCATGCAATAATGCCTGAAACCACAGCTCCCTTTCCACATCCAGGCCCCACACAACTTTCCATGGTTTACCCCAGACGCTTCACATGCCCTGATTCAATCCACTGACAGCACGTCAACCCCAGTATACCACATCGATCCAATTCACTCTATTCCTTGCACGCCTTTCACCCTCCTGCATGTTCAGGCCCCGATCACTCAAAATCTTTTTCACTCCATCTTTCCACCTCCAATTTGGTCTCCCACTTCTCCTCGTTCCCTCCACCTCCGACACATATATCCTCTTGGTAAATCTTTCCTCACTCATTCTCTCCATGTGCCCAAACCATTTCAAAACACCCTCTTCTGCTCTCTCAACCACGCTCTTTTTATTTCCACACATCTCTTTTACCCTTACATTACTTACTCGATCAACCCACCTCACACCACACATTGTCCTCAAACATCTCATTTCCAGCACATCCACCCTCCTGCGCACAACTCTATCCATAGCCCACGCCTCGCAACCATACAACATTATTGGAACCACTATTCCTTCAAACATACCCATTTTTGCTTTCCGAGGTAATGTTCTCGACTTCCACTCATTCTTCAAGGCTCCCAGGATTTTCGCCCCCTCCCACACCCTATGATTCACTTCCGCTTCCGTGGTTCCATCCGCTGCTAGATCCACTCCCAGATATCTAAAACACTTTACTTCCTCCAGTTTTTCTCCATTCAAACTTACCTCCCAGCTGACTTGACCCTCAACCCTACTGTACCTAATAACCTTGCTCTTATTCACATTTACTCTTAACTTTCTTCTTTCACACACTTTACCAAACTCAGTCACAGCTTCTGCAGTTTCTCACATGATTCAGCCACCAGCGCTGTATCATCAGCGAACAACAACTGACTCACTTCTCAAGCTCTCTCATCCCCAACAGACTTCATACTTGCCCCACGTTCCAAAACTCTTGCATTCACCTCCCTAACAACCCCATCTATAAACAAATTAAACAACCATGAAGACATCACACACCCCTGCCGCAAACCTACATTCACTGAGAACCAATCACTTTCCTCTCTTCCTACACGTACACATGCCTTACATCCTTGATAAAAACTTTTCACTGCTTCTAACAACTTGCCTCCCACACCATATATTCTTAATAACTTCCACAGAGCATCTCTATCAACTCCATCATATGCCTTCTCCAGATCCATAAATGCTACATACAAATCCATTTGCTTTTCTAAGTATTTCTCACATACATTCTTCAAAGCAAACACCTGATCCACACATCCTCTACCACTTCCGAAACCACACTGCTCTTCCCCAATATGATGCTCTGTACATGCCTTCACCCTCTCAATCAATACCCTCCCATATAATTTACCAGGAATACTCAACAAACTTATACCTCTGTAACTTGAGCACTCACTCTTATCCCCTTTGCCTTTGTACAATGGCACTATGCATGCATTCCGCCAATCCTCAGGCACCTCACCATGAGTCATACATACATTAAATAGCCTTACCAACCAGTCAACAATACAGTCACCCCCTTTTTTAATAAATTCCACTGCAATACCATCCAAACCTGCTGCCCTTGCCGGCTTTCATCTTCCACACTTTTACTACCTCCTCTCTGTTTACCAAATCATTTTACCTTACCCTCTCACTTTGCACTCCACCTCGACCAAAACACCCTATATCTGCCACTCTATCATCAAACACATTCAACAAACCTTCAAAATACTCACTCCATCTCCTTCTCACATCACCACTACTTGTTATCACCTCCCCATTTGTGCCCTTCACTGAAGTTCCCATTTGCTCCCTTGTCTTACGCACTTTATTTACCTCTTTCCAGAACATCTTTTTATTCTCCCTAAAATTTAATGATACTCTCTCACCCCAAACCTCATTTGCCCTCTTTTTCACCTCTTGCACCTTTCTCTTGACCTCCTGTCTCTTTCTTTTATACATCTCCCACTCAATTGCATTTTTTCCCTGCAAAAATCGTCCAAATGCCTCTCTCTTCTCTTTCACTAATAATCTTACTTCTTCATCCCACCACTCACTACCCTTTCTAATCAACCCACTTCCCATGCTTCACATGCCACAAGCATCTTTTGCGCAATCCATCACTGATTCCCTAAATACATCCCATTCCTCCCCCACTCCCCTTACTTCCATTGTTCTCACCTTTTTCCATTCTGTACTCAGTCTCTCCTGGTACTTCCTCACACAAGTCTCCTTCCTAAGCTCACTTACTCTCACCACCCTCTTCACCCCAACATTCACTCTTCTTTTCTGAAAACCCATATAAATCTTCACCTTAGCCTCCACAAGATAATGATCAGACATCCCTCCAGTTGCACCTCTAAGCACATCAACATCCAAAAGTCTCTCTTTCGCGCGCCTGTCAATTAACACGTAATCCAATAACGCTCCCTGGCCATCTCTCCTACTTACATACGTATACTTATGTATATCTCGCTTTTTAAACCAGGTATTCCCAAGCACCAGTCCTTTTTCAGCACATAAATCTACAAGCTCTTCACCATTTCCATTTACAACACTGAACACCCCATGTATACCAATTATTCCCTCAACTGCCACATTACTCACATTTGCATTCAAATCACCCATCACTATATATATATATAGGAGAAGAGGGAGACCAAATTGGAGGTGGAAAGATGGAGTGAAAAAGATTTTGTGTGATCGGGGCCTGAACATGCAGGAGGGTGAAAGGAGGGCAAGGAATAGAGTGAATTGGAGCGATGTGGTATACCGGGGTTGACGTGCTGTCAGTGGATTGAATCAAGGCATGTGAAGCGTCTGGGGTAAACCATGGAAAGCTGTGTAGGTATGTATATTTGCGTGTGTGGACGTATGTATATACACGTGTATAGGGGTGGGTTGGGCCATTTCTTTCATCTGTTTCCTTGCGCTACCTCGCAAATGCGGGAGACAGCAAAAAAAAAAAAAAAAAAAAATATATATATATATATATATACATATATATATATATATATATATATATATATATATATATATATATATATATATATAATGGATTTGTATGTAGCATTTATGGATCTGGAGAAGGCATATGATAAGAGTTGATAGAGATGCTCTGTAGAAGGTATTAAGAATATATGGTGTGGGAGGAAAGTTGTTCGAAGCAGTGAAAAGTTTTTATTGAGGATGTAAGGCATGTGTACGTGTAGGAAGAGAGGAAAGTGATTGGTTCTCAGTGAATGTAGGTTTGCGGCAGGGGTGTGTGATGTCTCCATGGTTGTTTAATTTGTTTATGGATGGGGTTGTTAGGGAGGTAAATGCGAGAGCTTTGGAAAGAGGGGCAAGTATGAAGTCTGTTGGGGATGAGAGAGCTTGGGAAGTGAGTCAGTTGTTGTTCACTGATGATACAGCGCTGGTGGCTGATTCATGTGAGAAACTGCAGAAGCTGGTGACAGTTTGGAAAAGTGTGTGGAAGAAGAAAGTTAAGAGTAAATGTGAATAAGAGCAAGGTTATTAGGTACAGTAGGGTTAAGGGTCAAGTCAATTGGGAGGTGAGTTTGAATGGAGAAGAACTGGAGGAAGTGAAGTGTTTTAGATATCTGGGAGTGGATCTGGCAGCGGATGGAACCATGGAAGCGGAAGTGGATCATAGGGTGGGGGAGGGGGCGAAAATCCTGGGGGCCTTGAAGAATGTGTGGAAGTCGAGAACATTATCTCGGAAAGCAGAAATGGGTATGTTTGAAGGAATAGCGGTTCCAACAATGTTGTATGGTTGCGAGGCGAGGGCTATGGATAGAGTTGTGCGCAGGAGGATGGATGTGCTGGAAATGAGATGTTTGAGGACAATGTGTGGTGTGAGGTGGTTTGATCGAGTGAGTAACGTAAGGGTAAGAGAGATGTGTGGAAATAAAAAGAGCGTGGTTGAGAGAGCAGAAGAGGGTGTTTTGAAGTGGTTTGGGCACATGGAGAGGATGAGTGAGGAAAGATTGACCAAGAGGATATATGTGTCGGAGGTGGAGGGAACAAGGAGAAGAGGGAGACCAAATTGGAGGTGGAGAGATGGAGTGAAAAAGATTTTGTGTGATTGGGGCCTGAACATGCAGGAGGGTGAAAGGAGGGCAAGGAATAGAGTGAATTGGAGCGATGTGGTATACCGGGGTTGACGTGCTGTCAGTGGATTGAAGCAGGGCATGTGAAGCGTCTGGGGTAAACCATGGAAAGCTGTGTAGGTATGTATATTTGCGTGTGTGGACGTATGTATATACATGTGTATGGGGGGGGGGTTGGGCCATTTCCTTCGTCTGTTTCCTTGCGCTACCTCGCAAACGCGGGAGACAGCGACAAAGTATAATAAAATAAATAAATAATATATATATATGTATAGGTGTGCGTATGTGGACGTGTATGTATATACGTGTGCATGTGGGTGGGTTGGGCCTTTCTTTGATCTGTTTCCTTGTGCTACCTTGCTAATGCGGGAGACAGCGATAATGTATAATAAATAATAAATAAGAACAATGTGGTATTCTGCAGCTGACATGCTGTCAATGGACTGAAGCAGTGCATGCAGAACATCTGGAGTAAACCATGGAAAGGTCTGTGGGGCCTGGATGTGGATGGGGAACTGTGGTTTCAGTGTATTACACATGACAGTTAGAGACTGAGTGTGAATGAACGTGGCCTTTTTTGTCTGTCTCCCTGGCGCTACCTCACTGAAGCAGGGGTACCAGTGCTGTTTCCTGTAGGACAGGGTAGCGACAGGAATGGATGAAGGCAAGCAAGTATGAATATGTACATGTGTATATATATGTCTGCGTATGTATTTTTTTTTTATTTTGCTTTGTCGCTGTCTCCCGCGTTTGCGAGGTAGCCCAAGGAAACAGACGAAAAAAATGGCCCAACCCACCCCCATACACATGTATATACATACACGTCCACACACGCAAGTATACATACCTATACATCTCAATGTACACATATATATACACACACAGACATATACATATATACACATGTACATAATTCATACTGCCTGCCTTTATTTATTCCCATCACCACCTCGCCACACATGGAATAACATCCCCCTCCCCCCTCATGTGTGCGAGGTAGCGCTAGGAAAAGACAACAAAGGCCCCATTCGTTCACACTCAGTCTCTAGCTGTCATGTAATAATGCCCGAAACCACAGCTCCCTTTCCACATCCAGGCCCCACAGAACTTTCCATGGTTTACCCCAGACGCTTCACATGCCCTGATTCAATCCATTGACAGCACGTCGACCCTGGTATACCACATCGATCCAATTCACTCTATTCCTTGCCCGCCTTTCACCCTCCTGCATGTTCAGGCCCCGATCACTCAAAATCTTTTTCACTCCATCTTTCCACCTCCAGTTTGGTCTCCCACTTCTCCTCGTTCCCTCCACCTCCAACACATATATCCTCTTGGTCAATCTTTCCTCACTCATTCTCTCCATGTGTGTGCCCAAACCATTTCAAAACACCCTCTTCTGCTCTCTCAACCATGCTCTTTTTATTTCCACACATCTCTCTTACCCTTACATTACTTACTTGATCAAACCACCTCACACCACATATTGTCCTCAAACATCTCATTTCCAGCACATCCACCCTCCTGCGCACAACTCTATCCATAGCCCACGCCTCGCAACCATACTACATTGTTGGAACCACTATTCCTTCAAACATACCCATTTTTGCTTTTGGAGACAATGTTCTCGACTTCCAAACATTCTTCAAGGCTCCCAGGATTTTCGCCCCCTCCCCCTCCCTATGATTCACTTCCGCTTCCATGGTTCCATCCGCTGCCAGATCCACTCCCAGATATCTAAAACACTTTACTTCCTTCAGTTTTTCTCCATTCAAACTTACCTCCCAATTATTATTATTATTATTATTATTATTATTATTATTATTATTATTATTATACTTCACGCCATTTCCCATGTCAGCAAGGTAGTGCCAGAAAACAGTCAAAGAATGGCCCATCCACTCATATACACCTGCATATTTCGTCTCTTCGATGTGTATCAACTGACTATTATATTTCTCTCTCGTGTCTCCCCTGATGATGTGATCATTACACGAAAGTGCACTTGGGAACTTAACGTGTTTCATTTTCCCCGTGTTTCATTTTCTGCGTATGTATATGTGTATATGTTGATATGTTTATGTATAAATGTTATGTATATATGTATATATGTGTATATGAGTGGATGGACCATTCTTCATCTGTTTCCTAATGCTACCTTGCTGACGCTATTCATTCTACTGGAAAAGTAAAACTGGGTGTGTATGTGTGTGTGTCCAGCCTCGTGCTCCTACCCATTTTAATCATCTTCTACGACACAGAAGCAATATGTTGGAAGTACTCTTTCTCCCCTAGCCCCAGGGATATACATACATATAATTATCAAAATATACATACAAAATTCTTTCATCATCATTTATTTATATTCATTATACTTAATCGCCGTCTCCCGCATTAGTGAGGTAGCACAAGGAAACAGATGAAGAATGGCCCATTCCCACCCACATGTATATACATAAATGCCCACACATGCACATATACATCCACATACATTTCAATGTATACATACATATACGCACATACATATTCTTACTTGCTGCCTTCATCCATTCCTGTCGCCACCCCACCACACATGAAATAGTATCCTCCCGAGAGACACACACGAAATAGTATCCTAGAGAGAGAGAGAGAGAGAGAGAGAGAGAGAGAGAGAGAGAGAGAGAGAGAGAGAGAGAGAGAGAGAGAGAGAGAGAGAGAGAGAGAGAGAGGAATGCTATTTCATGTGTGGCAGGGTGGCGAGAGGAATGGATGAAGGCAGCAAGTATGAATATGTACATGTGTATATAAAGGTATGTATAGGTATGTATATGTGCGCATTTATGCATATACATGTGTATGTGGGTGGGTGGGTTGGGCCATTCTTTTGTCTGTTTTCTTGTGTTACCTCGTTAACGCAAGAGACATCAATTAAGTATAGTGGTAATAATAATAAATTTTTTTTTTTCTTTGTCGCTGTCTCCCGCGTTTGCGAGGTAGCGCAAGGAAACAGACGAAAGAAATGGCCCAACCCACCCCATACACATGTATATACATACGCCCACACACGCAAATATACATACCTACACAGCTTTCCATGGTTTACCCCAGACACTTCACATGCCCTGATTCAATCCACTGACAGCACGTCAACCCCGGTATACCACATCGCTCCAATTCACTCTATTCCTTGCCCTCCTTTCACCCTCCTGCATGTTCAGGCCCCGATCACACAAAATCTTTTTCACTCCATCTTTCCACCTCCAATTTGGTCTCCCTCTTCTCCTCGTTCCCTCCACCTCCGACACATATATCCTCTTGGTCAATCTTTCCTCACTCATTCTCCCCATGTGCCCAAACCATTTCAAAACACCCTCTTCTGCTCTCTCAACCACGCTCTTTTTATTTCCACACATCTCTCTTACCCTTACGTTACTTACTCGATCAAACCACCTCACACCACACATTGTCCTCAAACATCTCATTTCCAGCACATCCATCCTCCTGCGCACAACTCTATCCATAGCCCACGCCTCGCAACCATACAACATTGTTGGAACCACTATTCCTTCAAACATACCCATTTTTGCTTTCCGACATAATGTTCTCGACTTCCACACATTCTTCAAGGCTCCCAGAATTTTCGCCCCCTCCCCCACCCTATGATCCACTTCCGCTTCCATGGTTCCATCCGCTGCCAGATCCACTCACAGATATCTAAAACACTTCACTTCCTCCAGTTTTTCTCCATTCAAACTCACCTCCCAATTGACTTGACCCTCAACCCTACTGTACCTAATAACCTTGCTCTTATTCACATTTACTCTTAACTTTCTTCTTTCACACACTTTACCAAACTCAGTCACCAGCTTCTGCAGTTTCTCACATGAATCAGCCACCAGCGCTGTATCATCAGTGAACAACAACTGACTCACTTCCCAAGCTCTCTCATCCCCAACAGACTTCATACTTGCCCCTCTTTCCAAAACTCTTGCATTCACCTCCCTAACAACCCCATCCATAAACAAATTAAACAACCATGGAGACATCACACACCCCTGCCGCAAACCTACATTCACTGAGAACCAATCACTTTCCTCTCTTCCTACGTACACATGCCTTACATCCTCGATAAAAACTTTTCACTGCTTCTAACAACTTGCCTCCCACACCATATATTCTTAATACCTTCCACAGAGCATCTCTATCAACTCTACCATATATAATAATGATGATTATTATAATCATTATTAAACTTACCTGCCATTTCACGTGTCAGCAAGGTAGAACTAGGAAAGAGACAAAGAACAGCCCATCCACTCATATACACAAATATATACATAAACTCCCACACACATACATATGAACATATACACACATACATACATACATACATACAAAAACATATACATATTCAAACTTGCTTGCCTTCATCCATTCCTGGTGATATCCCATCCCAAAGACAACAGCATCGCTGTTCCCTGCTTCAGCGAGGTAACACCTGTGTGTGTGTGTGTAGGCCACATTTGTTTCCACTCAGTCACTAGCTGTCGTGTGTAATGCACCGAAACCACAGCTCTCTATCCACATCCAGGACCAACAGACCTTTCCATGATTTACCCCAGACGTTTCATCTGCCCTGGTTCATTCCATTGACAGCACATCGACCCTGGTATACCACATCGATCCAATTCACTCTATTCTTTGCATGCCTCTCATCCTCCTGTATGTTCAGTCTCCTATTACTCAAAATCTTTTTCACTCCATCCTTCCACCTCCAACTTGGTCCACCACTTCTCGTTTCCTCCACCCAACATATATATATCCTCTTTGTCAACCTTTCCTCACTCATTCTCTCCATATGTCCAAACCATTTCAACATCCACTCTTCTGCTCTCTCAACCACACTTTTTATTACCACACATCTCTCTTACCTTTTCATAACTTACTTGATCAAATCGCCTCACACCACATACTGTCCTCAAACATTTCATTTCCAACACATCCACTCTTCTCCATACAAGTCAGTTGTTTGCTGATGATATGGCACTGAGGACAGATTCAAATAAATTGTAGAAGTTATTTTCTTACTTCAGGAGAGTACATGAGAGGAAAAAGTTAAGAGTAAATGTGAAAAGAAGGAAGGTTATCAGGTTTAGCAGTGCAGAGACTAGTTAGTTGGGGTGGAGTTTGAAAGCAGAAAACCTTGAGAAAAATTAAGTACTTTAGATACATGGAAGTGGACACGGCAACAAACAAAACCATGGCAGTGAAGGTGAGTCATCAGGTTGGTGAAAGGGCAAAGGTTCTGGAAGCATTTAGGAATGTGTAGAGAGAGTTGTCACTAACTGAGAGCGCAAAAATGGTTTTGTATTAAGGTACAGTAGTCCCAATGATGTGTGGATGAGAGGCATACACTATAGAAGAGAATCTAAGGGCAAGGGTGAATGTGTTGGAAAATAAATATCTAAGGACAATACGTGGTGTGAGAAGAGCTGATCGTTTAAGTAACGACTGGGTACCTACCTACCTATATCTATCCATTTATATCTTTGACATCTTTTCTCTCTGGGTACTCAAATTAAGGGGGTGGTCATAGCAAGTCTCCACTTATACCTGTCCTTACATGCCTCCCTCGCATACACTATTACATGTATTCTTTCCCCCATTTCTCTCCTCCAGTATTCTTCCACTTTTTTCCCCATGTCACAGGCAGCCTTCCTCTCACATCTACCCATCTACATCTATGACAAGATTTTGCCATGGTGATGTGGCTTGTGTGTGGCACTCACCAACTTATATGCTGATGAAAGAATAGGTAGAGTTATGGTAATAAAAGTATGGTTGAGAGAGCTGGAAAGGGTATACTGATATGGTTTGGACACATGGAAAGAATAAGTGAGGAGAGGTTGACAAAGAGGATGCACATGTCAGAAGTGGAGAGGGTGACCCAAATGTGGATGGAAGGAGTGAAAAAGATTTTGAGTGCTTGGTACATGAACATGTTGATGGGTGAATGGCATGCAAATAAGATTGAACTGAGACATGTGGATACAAGTCGAGACATGCAGTCAATGGGCTGAATCAAAGCATATGAAGCAGCCAGGGGAACCAAGCAAATGGTCTGTGGGGTCTGCTTGTGCATAGTGAGACTGCTAGAGAATGGATGTGAAAGAATGAGGCCCTTTCTTCCTCTGCTCCTGGTGATACCTCTAATGTGAAAATCAGTGAACAAATAAGAAAGAAAAGGCTAAATCAAATGTCTGGCATTCCTATACTACTGGGAGAGACATACCTCAGGGTCTGAGAAACACAGAGCCCTGAGCCTTCAAATTTTAATTCTATGAACCTTGTGTTATGAACATCAGAAAGGTACAGGACCAACAATTTATCAAATCCCGCATAAATTCTTTTTAGAACTTTTCCAAGATATCAAAATAATATATACCCTGAAACTGATCTTGAATTTCTCTTCTTTAAATGGAATTTGAATACTAAAATACAAACATGGCAGAAGAACTTTTTCAAACTGAACTGAATATAGTATACACACAAAGTTTGAACAAATGAACCAATACACCCAAGAATGAAAGCAGATCACATGACAAACAAAGAATCATCAAATCAAACAGCAGAAAGGTACTACCAAATTGATTTAGGCACATGATGAAGACATGGAGGAGTTAAGACAGAAACCTTAATGTCACACTCAATTATTAAGCTCCAGCATATAGAGCAGAAACCAATAATTTTGATGGTTATGAGGGAACATAAGCACAATACTTAAAAAAAAAGAGGGGGGGAAAAGGAAAAAAGTTTCAATGCCTACCGTCTAACTCACCCTCGGAGTCATTACCCTCGCCAGTGGAATTATCACGTCTCCTTTTACGAGTGAAGCGTCCTCCCCGCTGGAATTTCGGTGGAGGAATTGGATCCATTCCAAGCACTTTGTGTATTTGGCGGAATGCTATTAACCGCAGAGCATGCTGAAATTAAACAAAATCAACAAACAATTACTTAGTCAATTGTTCTTTAGTCAAAATCCAAAGAAACAGAAAAGGGCTGTGGTTAGTCATAACATAAAAAAAAATTGTGTGTGCATGTGTGTTTATGTAAGCATGCACAGAAAATCATCTACATTATCTGTAGCATACATGGAGATAGTCCTACTCTTATGAAGCCCCATCTCTTGAACTTTTTTGAGAGAGGCATTTGGACGATTTTTGCAGGGAAAAAATGCAATTGAGTGGGAGATGTATAAAAGAAAGAGACGGGAGGTCAAGAGAAAGGTGCAAGAGGTGAAAAAAAGGGCAAATGAGAGTTGGGGTGAGAGACTATCAGTAAATTTTAGGGAGAATAAAAAGATGTTCTGGAAGGAGGTAAATAGGGTGCGTAAGACAAGGGAGCAAATGGGAACTTCAGTGAAGGGCGTAAATGGGGAGGTGATAACAAGTAGTGGTGATGTGAGAAGGAGATGGAATGAGTATTTTGAAGGTTTGTTGAATGTGTCTGATGACAGAGTGGCAGATATAGGGTGTTTGGGTCGAGGTGGTGTGCAAAGTGAGAGGGTTAGGGAAAATGATTTGGTAAACAGAGAAGAGGTAGTAAAAGCTTTGCGGAAGATGAAAGCCGGCAAGGCAGCAGGTTTGGATGGTATTGCAGTGGAATCTATTAAAAAAGGGGGTGACTGTATTGTTGACTGATTGGTAAGGTTATTTAATGTATGTATGACTCATGGTGAGGTGCCTGAGGATTGGCGGAATGCGTGCATAGTGCCATTGTACAAAGGCAAAGGGGATAAGAGTGAGTGCTCAAATTACAGAGGTATAAGTTTGTTGAGTATTCCTGGTAAATTATATGGGAGGGTATTGATTGAGAGGGTGAAGGCATGTACAGAGCATCAGATTGGGGAAGAGCAGTGTGGTTTCAGAAGTGGTAGAGGATGTGTGGATCAGGTGTTTGCTTTGAAGAATGTATGTGAGAAATACTTAGAAAAGCAAATGGATTTGTATGTAGCATTTATGGATCTGGAGAAGGCATATGATAGAGTTGATAGAGATGCTCTGTGGAAGGTATTAAGAATATATGGTGTGGGAGGCAAGTTGTTAGAAGCCGTGAAAAGTTTTTATCGAGGACGTAAGGCATGTGTACGTGTAGGAAGAGAGGAAAGTGATTGGTTCTCAGTGAATGTAGGTTTGCGGCAGGGGTGTGTGATGTCTCCATGGTTGTTTAATTTGTTTATGGATGGGGTTGTTAGGGAGGTAAATGCAAGAGTCTTGGAAAGAGGGGCAAGTATGAAGTCTGTTGGGGATGAGAGAGCTTGGGAAGTGAGTCAGTTGTTGTTCGCTGATGATACAGCGCTGGTGGCAGATTCATGTGAGAAACTGCAGAAGCTGGTGACGGAGTTTGGTAAAGTGTGTGGAAGAAGAAAGTTAAGAGTAAATGTGAATAAGAGCAAGGTTATTAGGTACAGTAGGGTTGAGGGTCAAGTCAATTGGGAGGTGAGTTTGAATGGAGAAAAACTGGAGGAAGTGAAGTGTTTTAGATATCTGGGAGTGGATCTGGCAGCGGATGGAACCATGGAAGCGGAAGTGGATCATAGGGTGGGGGAGGGGGCGAAAATTTTGGGAGCCTTGAAAAATGTGTGGAAGTCAAGAACATTATCCCGGAAAGCAAAAATGGGTATGTTTGAAGGAATAGTGGTTCCAACAATGTTGTATGGTTGCGAGGCGTGGGCTATGGATAGAGTTGTGCGCAGGAGGATGGATGTGCTGGAAATGAGATGTTTGAGGACAATGTGTGGTGTGAGGTGGTTTGATCGAGTAAGTAACGTAAGGGTAAGAGAGATGTGTGGAAATAAAAAGAGCGTGGTTGAGAGAGCAGAAGAGGGTGTTTTGAAATGGTTTGGGCACATGGAGAGAATGAGTGAGGAAAGATTGACCAAGAGGATATATGTGTCGGAGGTGGAGGGAACGAGGAGAAGAGGGAGACCAAATTGGAGGTGGAAAGATGGAGTGAAAAGGATTTTGTGTGATCGGGGCCTGAACATGCAGGAGGGTGAAAGGAGGGCAAGGAATAGAGTGAATTGGAGCGATGTGGTATACAGGGGTTGACGTGCTGTCAGTGGATTGAATCAAGGCATGTGAAGCGTCCGGGGTAAACCATGGAAAGCTGTGTAGGTATGTACATTTGCGTGTGTGGACGTGTGTATGTACATGTGTATGGGGGGGGTTGGGCCATTTCTTTCGTCTGTTTCCTTGCGCTACCTCGCAAACGCGGGAGACAGCGACGAGGTATAAAAAAAAAAAAAAAAATGTGTATTTAAACTTATGTATTATGAACACTCAAATTCATGACTCACTCCATTCATATACAGCTCTAATAATAAAAAGCACTTCTTTATATTTCTATCAGACAAAGTTCATGCAATGAACTCCTGCTGCTCTTTCTTTGGCAAATTTAAAAAACTGTTCACTTTCATGTGTTAAATTGATTTAAATATCTGAGGGGTGCAATGAAATCTTCCCTCCAAAGTGGGCAAATCTTACCATCTGTAATGCTGCTTTTTGTTATTTCAGGCATCCTTCTCCTGATCACTTTTAAATTATGTTTCTATGAGTTAGTTACAAAGTTTGCGATGCACACTAATTCTAATAAAATATGTAAAAATTTTACCAAAACTTTCAATTGCCAAGTATTAATATACAAACTTACTATTAAGCAGCATACACTCCTTTATAATCCTCCCTGTGTGGTGTTCTGATAGCATGTTGGGGACTATGTTGACCTCAAAGTCCCTCACACACACACATTCATGTATTAAGTTTCCGATCAGATTACTGTTATGTGTAAGATTTCTTTCACCATGTTCCATCCTCAGTACTCTGCATATGCTTAACTTCAAATTAAATCAACCAAGTATCTGACCAACTATGGAGCGTGTCCACAGCTATCAGAATAAAGATGCAATCCTGGTAATTCCTTGCTTTCAATACAATTTGCAAGCATATTCACACATGAATTCAATCTCTTTGGTACGTCATTAATGTGGATCAATAATAAACATTGCCATACAACCTGACTCCCGTGGCCTGCCATGGGTTGCACCCAACCCATGATGAAAAGGCTCACCATTCCCTTCTATAAAAGTAATATTTACTTCTGCAAGGAGTCTCCCCCTTATGCCTGCATGAGAATTAAAGCTTCTATACCAAACTTTCGCGTGGGATAGCATCACATGCTTTTGCATTCCAAGAACACACAATCAACCTACCTGACTCATTTTCTCTAAAAGATCTCATTCCACTGTATGAGAATGCAGAATGAGTTACACAATCTATTTTTTCTTAACCCATACTGCCTCTCTATAAGGTAGCTTTTCCTTTTTGAAATAATATTCCATTTACTTTACAATCTTCTTTTTCATTATATTATGTCAACATGCCTGTTGAAACTCATTCATAGATCACTGCAATTTCATAGCCTCCTTTCATTAACACTTGCTCTGTTTTACATCTTGGGCAGTAAAACATCAGAAAAAAAAATTTCTACACCTAAAATACCCAGGGCAAGTGGCTCTGAACACTTCTGTAAAAATGAAATATGGGTGCAAACTTCATAAGCACCAAACATTTTCAAAGCGTGACACTTCCCCAAAAGCCAACTTTTGTCTTTTTCCAAATATTCTAATGATTTTCAAAATATCCTCCCATTCCACCTCATTTATTGTGCCATCCACAGTGAACTAACTACTCACACATTTTCTCATCATCAAATAATTCAAGTTGTATTTTTCAGTTTCTCACCTCATTCTTCCTCTTTGTTAAGACACTCATTTCCTGCTCTCTCATACCTTTGAAAAGTTGGCCAGCTGTCAAGTCACCTGCATCTTCTCCAAAGTACATCCCTATCTTCTTTAGCTATTTCACATGTTTACACATTCACTTGCACCTAGTACACATGGGAGTCTCTCTGAATAATAGGAGTTCACTGTGGCTGGTACATGCAAAGTTTCTGCATTCAAATATTTCCAGAAAAAGCCTAATTGGCAACATTCATAAAGTTGTAAGTTAGGTAGATTTTGTTTTTCAAACTGTAGAGTCAGAGTGCTTGATCATAGCAAGGACATCAGTATGACTACAGTAGGCTGCAACCACACCATCCCATGGCCCCAATTATGCTAATCCTCTTGCTGGAAATTACTCAAACTAACAACTAACAACTATCCCTGGGGATAGGGGAGAAAGAATACTTCCCACGTATTCCCTGCGTGTCGTAGAAGGTGACTAAAAGGGGAGGGAGCGGGGGGCTGGAAATCCTCCCCTCTCGTTTTTTTTTTGATTTTCCAAAAGAAGGAACAGAGAACGAGGCCAGGTGAGGATATTCCCTCAGAGGCCCAGTCCTCTGTTCTTAACGCTACCTTGCTAACGCGGGAAATGGCAAATAGTATGAAAGAAAACAAAGTGGTAGCGGATGTGTGGATCAGGTGTTTGCTTTGAAGAATGTATGAGAGAAATACTTAGAAAGACAGATGGATTTGTATGTAGCATTCAAGGATCTGGAAAAGGCATATGACAGAGTTGATAGAGATGCTCTGTGGAAAGTATTAAGAGTATATGGTGTGGAAGGTGAGTTGATAGAAGCAGTGAAAAGTTTTTATCGAGGATGTAAGGCATGTGTATGAGTTGGAAGAGAGGAAAGTGACTGGTTCCCAGTGAATGTTGGTATGCGGCAGGGGTGCGTGATGTCTCCATGGTTAATTTGCTTATGGATGGGGTGGTTAGGGAAGTGAAAGCAAGAGTTTTGGAGAGAGGGGTAAGTATGGTCTGTTGTGGACAAGAGCACTTGGGAAGTGAGTCAGTTGTTGTTTGCTGATGATACAGTGCTGGTAGCTGATTTGGGTGAGAAACTGCAGAAGCTGGTGACTGAATTTGGTAAAGTGTGTGAAAGAGGAAAGCTGACAGTAGATGTGAATAAGATCAAGCTTATTAGGTTCAGGGCAAGTCAATTGGGAGGTAAGTTTGAATGGAGAAAAATTGGTGGAAGTGAAGTGTTTTAGATATCTGGGAGTGGATTTGGCAGTGGATGCGAGTCACAGGGTGGGGAGGGGGCGAAGGTTCTGGGAGCGTTAAAGAATGTGTGGAGGGTGAGAACATTATCTCAGAGAGCAAAAACGGGTATGTTTGAAGGAATAGTGGTTCCAACAATGTTATATGGTTGTAAGGTTGTGCGGATGTTTGAGGACAATATGTGGTGTGAGGTGGTTTTGATTGAGTAAGTAATGAAAGGGTAAGAGAGATGTGTGGTAATAAAATGTGTGGTTGAGAGAGCAGAAGAGGGTGTATTGAAATGGTTTGGTCACACGGAGAGCATGAGTGAGGAAAGATTGACAAAGAGGATATACGTGTCACAGGTGGAGGGAACGAGGAGAAGTGGGAGACCAAATTGGAGTTGGAAGGATGGAATGAAAACGATTTTGAGCAATTGGGGCTTGAACATACAGGAGGGTGAAAGGTGTGCAAGGAATAGAGTGAATTGGAATGATGTGGTATACTGGGGTCGACGTGCTGTCAATGGATTGAACCAGGGCATGTGAAGCGTCTGGGGTAAACCATGGAAAGTTTTGTGGGGCCTGGATGTGGAGAGGGACCTGTGGTTTTAGTGCATTACACATGACAGTTAGAGACTGAGTGTGAATGAATGTGGCCTTTGTTGTCTTTTCCTAGTGCTACCTCGTGCACGTGGGGGGAGGGGATGCCATTTCATGTGTGGCGGGGTGGTGGTAGGAATGGATGAAGGCAGCAGCATGAATGAATACGTACATGTGTATATATGTATATGTCTGTGTATGTATGTATATGTTGAAATGTATACGTATGTATATGCGCGTGAGGGTGTTTAAGCATATACATGAGTATGTGGGTGGGTAGGGCCATTCTTTTGTCTGTTTCCTTGTGCTACCTTGCTAACGCAGGCGACAGTGACAAAGTATAATAAAATAATGTGTATATTTGGATAAGGTTGTTCTTCGTCTGTTTCCTGGCGCTACCTTACTGATGAAGGAAATGACGATCAAGTACAATAAATAATTAATAAATAAATGTAATGTGCCATATGGATGACATAATGATCATTGAAACAACCAGGTACAACACAACAATTGTCCACAAGCAATCATGGAGCTTCTTCAGTGTGAAAACCTCATTCTAAATATGAATAAATAAGTGTTTTCAGCATGAAGATCACAGTATCCGGGGCAAGTAATTGATTGTGAGACAGCTCATCAGGTTCCTCCAAAAGTCAAACCACAGCAGACTTTATACAACCTCATGATTATAAAAACCTCAAAGAGACTCGTTAAGAAAGGATATAACTGGAGCCTACTCCATGTGGAGGCTTTTAGAAAGGTCAAAGAAAATTTGTCATCTAACAAAATTTTGGTGTGACATCCTTAGAGGAACATATTTCTGCAGATAGGAAGTATGGGTCTGCTGCTGTTTTTCACAAACAGGCATCAGGGGAGGATAACTCAACAGCTTTTGCCAGCAGTTCAATGACCAACAATGATCAAAGGAGGCATTACTATCACCTGGGCCATGGAATATTGGCGAGATCTTCTATTGGAGTTAGCGAATATTAAAATCCAGAGACCACAAAACACAGATTCCAATGCTACCAACAAAAGTGACTGATGAATTAACTATGTGTGTGTCAAGGTTTATAATGAGACTTAAAGAGACATGATAACACAACCGTACATGTGCCCAGAAACATATTCGTTACTTCTGATGCTATCTATCTATATCTCAGATGCCACAGCAAGAGTGTCACAACAACTGCTGAACTCTAGTGCTGCTTCTTAATCTTTAGTACCTTATCCTTTACAGGAGACTAGCAGAAGACAGCTCTAGCATTGTGTTTCCAAAGACTCCAACCTAATGTTCCTACCAACTACTACTACCTAATTTGTCTACATAATATTCCTCCCTAATGTTACAACCTACTACTTTACTGATGGTACTGTCAAGAAATCTTTAAAACATCAAAGATGACTATGGTGGTCTCAAGTTGAGAGAGATTTGCAAGTTCACAGAGTTCTTGTTAATTTGCTAGCATCCGACTCTCATCTGGATGAGATATGTTAGGAGCTACAGAAAGAAGACATTAAGGTTGGTCATGTATTACATAACAGATGGATGGCAAGAGGATGAAGATAACTTGCTTGATCCTATCTATGAACACTGGTTTGAGAAGGACAGCTTGATTGTGTATAAGAATCCGCATCTAAAAGGAAGTAGATTAGTTATTCCAGAAGCAATGAGGTCAAATATCCATCATAACCTTCATGATGGCCACAGAGGGATCTTAAAAACCATGTTACAAGATCTGTCTAGTGGCCAAGTCTGTCACAGGACAGAGAAAATGGTTATGGATTTTTAAGTACTGTAAGGCTAGGGGCAAACCACTCCACTAAAAACTTCCCTTCCAAACTAACCAATCTGTAAAATG
Organism: Panulirus ornatus; assembly: GCF_036320965.1. Classification (NCBI taxonomy): domain Eukaryota; kingdom Metazoa; phylum Arthropoda; class Malacostraca; order Decapoda; family Palinuridae; genus Panulirus; species Panulirus ornatus. The sequence continues at coordinate 21,021,895 of NC_092264.1, forward strand.
TACTAGCTCATACACATACCTTTTTCTTTCACTATCAAATTCTCTTCCTAACTATTCAATCATCAAAATCACCCGTTGCACCTTATGTAATGCTTTCATTGCTCCTTCTCTCATCATTCTTATTTACTTCCTCCACCAGGATTCCATACTATCTTTATGAGGCTCCAGTAGCAGTCAGGAAGATGGCCATGTCTATTAGTTAGGGCCACTAGTCATAAATTGATGTGATGTTTGTGTCTATGTGCTGGGCGTGCACGGCAAGTGAATAGTAAATTTGCAGACGATAGTAGCATCGTGAGCATGAAAAGTCTTGGAATATGCACAAACAGTGTTTGCAGTGTTGTGGGGATGGGTGATGTCTAGCGAACTGATGTGAAAGTGTGCCTCATATCTGCCTGGGGTGTGTAGCTTCTGATGGGTGTAACCATGGTCGGTACAGTTGAAGACTAAGTAGGAAAGCTAAGACATATTTTGCTTGTCAGGTTATTTTAGTGTGTATGTGTTTTGACACTGTCATATTTGTCGGGCATGGGTTGATCTGTGAGCATAGCTACTGAAGAGTGAGGCAAGGTAACCCTTTTATTTCTACTTTAGGGTTGGTGGTTTGTTATAAAGTGGTTCGGGTGGGAGGTGTTTAGTGCTTTTGTATAGAAATGAGAGCCAAGCATGTTGAGGTGGACCTGTACTAAAAGGATTTCTGTTTCAATGTATAAAGCACTGAGTGCTTGTGGTCACTAGGGAGCCACAGATTGTTCTGAGTGGACTAGAGTGTGTGGTTTACAGCTTTGTTATGTTTGATTTTGAGAGAATGGAAGACCAAGAAGGTGAAGCATAGTTTAAGATGTAGCAGATGAATTGTTTAGAGAGAATGTAGAGGGATTCCTTTTCTTGTCCAAAACAGGCATTAGATAGTGCTCTGAGGTCATTTTGTTTGTACTGCTTTTGTGATGATCTTACTAGTGTGGGAAGAGAATGTTGTGTGTTGTATTGTGATGCCTAGAACAATTGGGAGAGCCTGTCTACTGAAGGTGACTGGTGGGAGTGAGCTGGGTTCATGTCTATCTGGCGTTAAAATGTGATACAAATCTTCAGTAGGGAAGTAGACATTCTCTTTCTGGGGAGCCATTATTCCATCTGTGTCATGTAGACCTGTATGTTTGATATTGCTACTGTGGTCTTATGGGGTTGTGATGGGATTGTGAGGTTGCCTATATTGGAAAGGTTTTATGTTGGTTTTCTTGAGGTAATGGTAGGCTATGAAGGAAGATAAGGAATCAAGTTGGAGAACAATCTGCTCCTTTGGCAACTTCTCTTTAGAATGAGTTTTAGAGGTAAAGCCTATGAGAGGTCGGTAATAGGTGGTAGGCAGCCAACAAACAGGAAGGTATATCATCAGTACAAACCGCCTGAGTATCAAGAGGGTTAGTGATGGCTGTGTAGCGATCTAACACTTCAGTGGTTGTCAAGTTGCACTCCTCTGACCCAGGTAGCAGTCTTTTCTTTCTACCTCACCCACACATGAACTATGGCATTCTGTCCACAAACATACAATCTCTCCTTGTCATACATAACACCTGACCACTCAACTCACAGCTCATTCTTTGTAACTACATTTTCCAGCGGTGAGCACTATATTGTCAGGACCTATGGCAGGAGAGTTTTTGAAGGTTTTTATTGTACTACTTGTAACAGAGGGATTTAACGGTGAGTGGGGAAATTTTTCTGGATGGATTTTGTGTAGGTTTTTCATGGTCTTCCTGTTAAGGTTTGTGGCTCATTTTTAAAGTGTCTCACGAGTACTTGTGTGTGCTCTCTGGGAGAAGAGATTTTACTGAAATTGGAGAGTGCCTCATGAGCGGGGAGGTGGATTGGTGTGACAAACAGTGGACCAGTGTTAGTAGCTATTGGTCATCCAAAATACAAGCTCTCCCCTACTTACAAATTATGTGACACAACCATCCATACCTATGACCAGAAAAAAAAAAATTAACTAATTAAAAAATATATGTTATTTATTATTTATATTATTTATTCTATATATTTTGCTTTGTCGCTGTCTCCTGCGTTAGCGAGGTAGCACAAGGAAACAGACGAAAGAATGGCCCAACCCACCAAATTACACATGTATATACATACATGTCCACACACGCAAATATACATACCAATAAATCTCAATGTATACATATATATACACACACAGACATATACATATATACACATGTACATAATTCATACTATCTGCCTTTATTCATTCCCACTGCCACCCCACCACTCACGCAATAACAACCCCCTCCCCCCTCATGTGCGCGAGGTAGCGCTAGGAAAAGACAACAAAGGCCACATTCGTTCACACTCATTCTCTAGCTGTCATGTAATAATGCACTGAAACCACAGCTCCCTTTCCACATCCAGGCCCCACACAACCTTCCATGGTTTACCCCAGACGCTTCACATGACCTGGTTCAATCCATTGACAGCACGTCGACCCCGGTATACCACATCGTTCCAGTTCACTCTATTCCTTGCAAACCCCTTCACCCTCCTTCATGTTCAGACCCCAATCACTCAAAATCTTTTTCACTCCATCTTTCCACCTCCAACTTGGTCTCCCACTTCTCCTCGTTCCCTCCACCTCTGACACATATATCCTCTTGGTCAATCTTTCCTCACTCATTCTCTCCATGTGACCAAACCATTTCAAAACACACTCTTCTACTCACTCAACCACACTCTTTTTATTACCACACATCTCTCTTACCCTATTACTACTTAATCAAACCACACATTGTCCTCAAACATCTCATTTCCAGCTCATCCACCCTCCTCCACACTACTCTATTTATAGCCCACACCTCACAACCATATAACATTGTTGGAACCACTATTCCTTCAAACATACCCATTTTTGCTTTCCGAGATAATATTCTCGACTTCTACATATTTTTCAACGTTCTCAGAAGTTTCACCCCCTCCCCACCCCATGGTACCATCCGCTGCCAAATCCACTCCCAGATATCTAAAACACTTCACTTCCTCCAGCTTTTCTCCATTCAAACTTACCTCCTAATTGACTTGACCCTCAACCCTACTGTACCTAATAACCTTGCTCTTATTCACATTTACTCTCAGCTTTCTTCTTTCACACACTTTACCAAACTCAGTCACCAGCTTCTGCAGTTTCTCACATGAATCAGCCACCAGCACTGTATCATCAGCGAACAACTGACTCACTTCCCAAGCTCTCTCATCCACAACAGACTGCATACTTGCCCCTCTTTTCCAAAACTCTTCCATTCACCTCCCTAACAACCCCATCCATAAACAAATTAAACAACCAGGGAGACATCACACACCCCTGCTGCAAACCTACATTCACTGAGAACCAATCACTTTCCTCTCTTCCTACATGCACACATGCCTTACATCCTTGATAAAAACTTTTCACTGCTTCTAACAACTTGCCTCCCACACCATATATTCTTAATACCTTCCACAGAGCATCTCTATCAACTCTTATCATATGCCTTCTCCAGATCCATTTATGCTACATACAAACCCATTTGCTTTTCTAAGTATTTCTCACATACATTCTTCAAAGCAAACACCTGATCCACACATCCTATACCACTTCTCAAACCACACTGTTCTTCCCCAATCTGATGCTCTGTACATGACTTCACCCTCTCAATCAATACCCTCCCATATAATTTACCAGGAATACTCAACAAACTTATACCTCTGTAATTTGAGCACTCACTTTAATCCTTTTTGCCTTTGTACAATGGCACTATGCAAGCATTTCGCCAATCCTCAGGCACCTCACCATGAGTCATACATCATTAAATAACCTTACCAACCAGTCAACAACACAGTCACCCCCTTTTTTAATAAATTCCACTGCAATACCATCCAAACCCACTGCCTTACCGGCTTTCATCTTCCACAAAGCTTTTACTACCTCTTCTCTTTTTACTAAATCATTTTCCCTAACCTTCTCACTTTGCACACCACATCGACCAAAACATCCTATACCTGCCACTCTATCGTCAAACACATTCAACAAACCTTCAAAATACTCACTCCATCTACTTCTCACATCACCAATACTTGTTGTCACCTCCCCATTAGCCCCCTTCACTGAAGTTCCCATTGATTCCCTTGTCTTATGCACTTTATTTACCTCCTTCCAAAACATCTTTTTATTCTCCCTTAAATTTAATGATACTCTCTCACCCCAACTCTCATTTGCCCTCTTTTTCACCTCTTGCACCTTTCTCTTGACCTCCTGCCTCTTTCTTTCATACATCTTATATATATTTATATGTTGAGGTCCAGATAAACTTTTGGTCTGTCAAGGCTTTATTATGGCAGATGACCAACTACCTACCCTCATGTATCCAAGATATGGTTGTACTTTGTGTAATGAAGACAATTGAGAAACATCATAAGCCAATATTCCAGTTTCATGATAAGAGAAGTGGACCAGGCAGTATGATACAGTGGTTAAATTGATGAAAACTACTATTGACGTTTGTGTAAATAAATTATACATTTCCCTTTTCCATACCCAGAGGTTGAACCATTATGACATTCATTTTTTTAATTTCATTTCAAGCTAGAAGTTTCAGTTTTCTAAATTATTTCTTACATTTATCGTTTTTTTTTTTTTTGCCGGTCTCCCGCGTTTGCGAGGTAGCGCAAGGAAACAGACGAAAGAAATGGCCCAAACCACCCCCATACACATGTATATACATACGTCCACACACGCTAATATACATACCTACACAGCTTTCCATGGTTTACCCCAGACGCTTCACATGCCCTGATTCAATCCACTGACAGCACGTCAACCCCGGTATACCACATCGATCCAATTCACTCAATTCCTTGCCCTCCTTTCACCCTCCTGCATGTTCAGGCCCCGATCACTCAAAATCTTTTTCACTCCATCTTTCCACCTCCAATTTGGTCTCCCACTTCTCCTCGTTCCCTCCACCTCCGACACATATATCCTCTTGGTCAATCTTTCTTCACTCATTCTCTCCATGTGCCCAAACCATTTCAAAACACCCTCTTCTGCTCTCTCAACCATGCTCTTTTTATTTCCACACATCTCTCTTACCCTTACATTACTTACTCAATCAAACCACCTCACACCACACATTGTCCTCAAACATCTCATTTCCAGTAAATCCACCCTCCTGTGCACAACTCTATCCGTAGCCCACGCCTTGCAACCATACAACATTGTAGGAACCACTATTCCTTCAAACATACTCATTTTTGCTTTCCGAGATAATGTTCTCGACTTCCACACATTCTTCAAGGCTCCCAGGATTTTCGCCCCCTCCCCCAACCTATGATCCACTTCCGCTTCCATGGTTCCATCCGCTGCCAGATCCACTCCCAGATATCTAAAACACTTTACTTCCTCCAGTTTTGCTCCATTCAAACTTAGCTCCCAATTGACTTGACCTTCAACCCTACTGTACCTAATAACCTTGCTCTTATTCACATTTACTCTTAACTTTCTTCTTTCACACACTTTACCAAACTCAGTCACCAGCTTCTGCAGTTTCTCACATGAATCAGCCACCAGCGAACAACAACTGACTCACTTCCCAAGCTCTCTCATCCCCAACAGACTTCATACTTGCCCCTCTTTCCAAAACTCTTGCATTCACCTCCCTAACAACCCCATCCACAAACAAATTAAACAACCATGGCGACATCACACACCCCTGCCGCAAACCTACATTCACTGAGAACCAATCACTTTCCTCTCTTCCTACACGTACACATGCCTTACATCCTCGATAAAAACTTTTCACTCCTTCTAACAACTTGCCTCCCACACCATATATTCTTAATACCCTCCACAGAGCATCTCTATCAACTCTATCATATGCCTTCTCCAGATCCATAAATGCTACATACAAATCCATTTGCTTTTCTAAGTATTTTTCATATGTATATATATATATATATATATATATATATATATATATATATATATATATATGTATATATATAGAAGAGAGAGGCATTTGGACGATTTTTGCAGGGAAAAAATGCAATTGAGTGGGAGAAGTATAAAAGAAAGAGACAGGAGGTCAAGAGAAAGGTGCAAGAGGTGAAAAAAAGGGCAAATGAGAGTTGGGGTGAGAGACTATCAGTAAATTTTAGGGAGAATAAAAAGATGTTCTGGAAGGAGGTAAATAGGGTGCGTAAGACAAGGGAGCAAATGGGAACTTCAGTGAAGGGCGTAAATGGGGAGGTGATAACAAGTAGTGGTGATGTGAGAAGGAGATGGAATGAGTATTTTGAAGGTTTGTTGAATGTGTCTGATGACAGAGTGGCAAATATAGGGTGTTTTGGTCGAGGTGGTGTGCAAAGTGAGAGGGTTAGGGAAAATGATTTGGTAAACAGAGAAGAGGTAGTAAAAGCTTTGTGGAAGATGAAAGCCGGCAAGGCAGCAGGTTTGGATGGTATTGCAGTGGAATTTATTAAAAAAGGGGGTGACTGTATTGTTGACTGGTTGGTAAGGTTATTTAATGTATGTATGACTCATGGTGAGGTGCCTGAGGATTGGCGGAATGCGTGCATAGTGCCATTGTACAAAGGCAAAGGGGATAAGAGTGAGTGCTCAAATTACAGAGGTATAAGTTTGTTGAGTATTCCTGGTAAATTATATGGGAGGGTATTGATTGAGAGGGTGAAGGCATGTACAGAGCATCAGATTGGGGAAGAGCAGTGCGGTTTCAGAAGTGGTAGAGGATGTGTGGATCAGGTGTTTGCTTTGAAGAATGTATGTGAGAAATACTTAGAAAAGCAAATGGATTTGTATGTAGCATTTATGGATCTGGAGAAGGCATATGATAGAGTTGATAGAGATGCTCTGTGGAAGGTATTAAGAATATATGGTGTGGGAGGCAAGTTGTTAGAAGCAGTGAAAAGTTTTTATCGAGGATGTAAGGCATGTGTACGTGTAGGAAGAGAGGAAAGTGATTGGTTCTCAGTGAATGTAGGTTTGCGGCAGGGGTGTGTGATGTCTCCATGGTTGTTTAATTTGTTTATGGATGGGGTTGTTAGGGAGGTGAATGCAAGAGTCCTGGAAAGAGGGGCAAGTATGAAGTCTGTTGGGGATGAGAGAGCCTGGGAAGTGAGTCAGTTGTTGTTCGCTGATGATACAGCGCTGGTGGCTGATTCATGTGAGAAACTGCAGAAGCTGGTGACTGAGTTTGGTAAAGTGTGTGGAAGAAGAAAGTTAAGAGTAAATGTGAATAAGAGCAAGGTTATTAGGTACAGTAGGGTTGAGGGTCAAGTCAATTGGGAGGTAAGTTTGAATGGAGAAAAACTGGAGGAAGTGAAGTGTTTTAGATATCTGGGAGTGGATCTGTCAGCGGATGGAACCATGGAAGCGGAAGTGGATCATAGGGTGGGGGAGGGGGCGAAAATTTTGGGAGCCTTGAAAAATGTGTGGAAGTCGAGAACATTATCTCGGAAAGCAAAAATGGGTATGTTTGAAGGAATAGTGGTTCCAACAATGTTGTATGGTTGCGAGGCGTGGGCTATGGATAGAGTTGTGCGCAGGAGGATGGATGTGCTGGAAATGAGATGTTTGAGGACAATGTGTGGTGTGAGGTGGTTTGATCGAGTAAGTAACGTAAGGGTAAGAGAGATGTGTGGAAATAAAAAGAGCGTGGTTGAGAGAGCAGAAGAGGGTGTTTTGAAATGGTTTGGGCACATGGAGAGAATGAGTGAGGAAAGATTGACCAAGAGGATATATGTGTCGGAGGTGGAGGGAACGAGGAGAAGAGGGAGACCAAATTGGAGGTGGAAAGATGGAGTGAAAAAGATTTTGTGTGATCGGGGCCTGAACATGCAGGAGGGTGTAAGGAGGGCAAGGAATAGAGTGAATTGGAGCGATGTGGTATACAGGGGTTGACGTGCTGTCAGTGGAGTGAATCAAGGCATGTGAGGCGTCTGGGGTGGACCATGGAAAGCTGTGTAGGTATGTATACACGTGTGTGGACATGTGTATGTACATGTGTATGGGGGGGGGGGGTTGGGCCATTTCTTTCGTCTGTTTCCTTGCGCTACCTCGCAGACGCGGGAGACAGCGACAAAGTATAAAAAAAAAAAAAAAAAAAAAAAAAAATATATATATGTGTGTGTGTGTGTGTGTGTGTGTGTGTGTGTATATGTGTGTGTATGTATATACATATTATCCCTGGGGATAGGGGTGAAAGAATACTTCCCACGCATTCCTCATGTGTCGTAGAAGGCGACTAGAGGGGACGGGAGCAGGGGGCTAGAAATCCTCCCCTCCTTGTATTTTTTTTTTTTTTTTTTTGCTTTGTCGCTGTTTCCCGCGTTTGCGAGGTAGCGCAAGGAAACAGACGAAAGAAATGGCCCAACCCACCCCCATACACATGTATATACATACACGTCCAAACACGTAAATATACATACCTACACAGCTTTCCATGGTTTACCCCAGACGCTTCACATACCCTGATTCAATCCACTGACAGCACATCAACCCCGGTATACTACATCGATCCAATTCACTCTATTCCTTGCCCTCCTTTCACCCTCCTGCATGTTCAGGCCCCGATCACACAAAATCTTTTTCACTCCATCTTTCCACCTCCAATTTGGTCTCCCACTTCTCCTCGTTCCCTCCACCTCCGACACATATATCCTCTTGGTCAATCTTTCCTCACTCATTCTCTCCATGTGCCCAAACCATTTCAAAACACCCTCTTCTGCTCTCTCAACCACGCTCTTTTTATTTCCACACATCTCTCTTACCCTTACATTACTTACTCGATCAAACCAACTCACACCACACATTGTCCTCAAACATCTCATTTCCAGCACATCCATCCTCCTGCGCACAACTCTATCCATAGCCCACGCCTCGCAACCATACAACACTGTTGGAACCACTATTCCTTCAAACATACCCATTTTTGCTTTCCGACATAATGTTCTCGACTTCCACACATTCTTCAAGGCTCCCAGAATTTTCGCCCCCTCCCCCAACCTATGATCCACTTCCGAAGGCTTCCATGGTTCCATCCGCTGCCAGATCCACTCCCAGATATCTAAAACACTTTACTTCCTCCAGTCTTTCTCCATTCAAATTTACCTCCCAATTGACTTAACCCTAAACCCTACTGTACCTAATAACCTTGCTCTTATTCACACTTACTCTTAACTTTCTTCTTTCACACACTTTATCAAACTCAGTCACCAGCTTCTGCAGTTTCTCACATGAATCAGCCACCAGCGCTGTATCATCAGTGAACAACAACTTACTCACTTCCCAAGCTCTCTCATCCACAGCAGACTTCATACTTGCCCCTCTTTCCAAAACTCTTGCATTCACCTCCCTAACAATCCCATCCATAAACAAATTAAACAACCATGGACACATCACACACCCCTGCCGCAAACCTACATTCACTGAGAACCAATCACTTTCCTCTCTTCCTACACGTACACATGCCTTACATCCTCGAGAAAAACTTTTCACTGCTTCTAACAACTTGCCTCCCACACCATATATTCTTAATACCTTCCACAGAGCATCTCTATCAACTCTATCATATGCCTTCTCCAGATCCATAAATGCTACATACAAATCCATTTGCTTTTCTAAGTATGTCTCACATACATTCTTCAAAGCAAACACCTGATCCACACATCCTCTACCACTTCTGAATCCACACTGCTCTTCCCCAATCTGATGCTCTGTACATGCCTTCACCCTCTCAATCAATACCCTCCCATATAATCTACCAGGAATACTCAACAAACTTATACCTCTGTAATTTGAGCACTCACTCTTATCCCCTTTGCCTTTGTACAATGGCACTATGCACGCATTCCGCCAATCCTCAGGCACCTCACCATGAGTCATACATACATTAAATAACCTTACCAACCAGTCGACAATACAGTCACACCCTTTTTTAATAGATTCCACTGCAATACCATCCAAACCTGCTGCCTTGCCGGCTTTCATATTCCGCAAAGCTTTTACTACCTCTTCTCTGTTTACCAAATCATTTTCCCTAACCCTCTCACTTTGCCCACCACCTCGACCAAAACACCCTATATCTGCCATTCTATCATCAAACACATTCAACAAACCTTCAAAATACTCACTCCATCTCCTTCTCACATCACCACTACTTGCTATTACCTCCCCATTTGCGCCCTTCACTGAAGTTCCCATTTGCTCCCTTGTCTTACGCTCTTAATTACCTCCTTCCAGAACATCTTTTTATTCTCCCTAAAATTTAATGATACTCTCTCACCCCAACTCTCATTTGCCCTCTTTATCACCTCTTGCACCTTTCTCTTGACCTCCTGTCTCTTTCTTTTATACATCTCCCACTCAATTGCATTGTATTTTTAACTTTCTAAAAAAAATGGGAAACAGAAGGAGTCACGTGGGGAGTGCTCATCCTCCTCGTAGACTCAGATTGGGTTGTCTAAATGTGTGTGGATGTAACCAAGATGTGAAAAAAGGAGAGATAGGTAGTATGTTTGAGGAAAGGAACCTGGATGTTTTGGCTCTGAGTGAAACGAAGCTCAAGGGTAAAGGGGAAGAGTGGTTTGGGAATGTCTTGGGAGTAAAGTCAGGGCTTACTGAGAGGACAAGAGCAAGGGAAGGAGTAGCAGTACTCCTGAAACAGGAGTTGTGGGAGTATGTGATAGAATGTAAGAAAGTAAATTCTCGATTAATATGGGTAAAACTGAAAGTAGATGGAGAGAGATGGGTGATTATTGGTGCATATGCACCTGGGCATGAGAAGAAAGATCATGAGAGGCAAGTGTTTTGGGAGCAGCTGAATGAGTGTGTTAGTGGTTTTGATGCACGAGACCGGGTTATAGTGATGGGTGATTTGAATGCAAAGGTGAGTAATGTGGCAGTTGAGGGAATAATTGGTATACATGGGGTGTTCAGAGTTGTAAATGGAAATGGTGAAGAGCTTGTAGATTCATGTGCTGAAAAAGGACTGGTGATTGGGAATACCTGGTTTAAAAAGCGAGATATACATAAGTATACATATGTAAGTAGGAGAGATGGCCAGAGAGCGTTATTGGATTACGTGTTAATTGACAGGCGCGCGAAAGAGAGACTTGTGGATGTTAATGTGCTGAGAGGTGCAACTGGAGGGATGTCTGATCATTATCTTGTGGAGGTGAAGGTGAAGATTTGTATGGGTTTTCAGAAAAGAAGAGTGAATGATGGGGTGAAGAGGGTGGTGAGAGTAAGTGAGCTTGGGAAGGAGACTTGTGTGAGGAAGTACCAGGAGAGACTGAGTACAGAATGGAAAAAGGTGAGAACAATGGAAGTAAGGGGAGTGGAGGAGGAATGGGATGTATTTAGGGAATCAGTGATGGAGTGCGCAAAAGATGCTTGTGGCATGAGAAGCATGGGAGGTGGGATGATTAGAAAGGGCAGTGAGTGGTGGGATGAAGAAGTAAGATTATTAGTGAAAGAGAAGAGAGAGGCATTGGACGATTTTTGCAGGGAAAAAATGCAATTGAGTGGGAGATGTATAAAAGAAAGAGACAGGAGGTCAAGAGAAAGGTGCAAGAGGTGATAAAGAGGGCAAATGAGAGTTGGGGTAGAGAGTATCATTAAATTTTAGGGAGAATAAAAAGATGTTCTGGAAGGAGGTAAATAAAGTGCGTAAGACAAGGGAGCAAATGGGAACTTCAGTGAAGGGCGCAAATGGGGAGGTGATAACAAGTTGTGGTGATGAGAAAGGAGATGGAGTGAGTATTTTGAAGGTTTGTTAAATGTGTTTGATGATAGAGTGGCAGATATAGGGTGTTTTGGTCGAGGTGGTGTGCAAAGTGAGAGGGTTAGGAAAAATGATTTGGTAAACAGAGAAGAGGTAGTAAAAGCTTTGCGGAAGATGAAAGCCGGCAAGGCAGCAGGTTTGGATGGTATTGCAGTGGAATTTATTAAAAAAGGGGGTGACTGTATTGTCGACTGGTTGGTAAGGTTATTTAATGTATGTATGACTCACGGTGAGGTGCCTGAGGATTGGCGGAATGCTTGCATAGTGCCATTGTACAAAGGCAAAGGGGATAAGAGTGAGTGCTCAAATTACAGAGGTATAAGTTTGTTGAGTATTCCTGGTAAATTATATGGGAGGGTATTGATTGAGAGGGTGAAGGCATGTACAGAGTATCAGATTGGGGAAGGGCAGTGTGGTTTCAGAAGTGGTAGAGGATGTGAGGATCAGGTGTTTGCTTTGAAGAATGTATGTGAGAAATACTTAGAAAAGCAAATGGATTTGTATGTAGCACTTATGGATCTGGAGAAGGCATCTGATAGAGTTGATAGAGATGCTCTGTGGAAGGTATTAAGAATATATGGTGTGGGAGGCAAGTTGTCAGAAGCAGTGAAAAGTTTTTCTCGAGGATGTAAGGCATGTGTACGTGTAGGAAGAGAGGAAAGTGATTGGTTCTCAGTGAATGTAGGTTTGCGGCAGGGGTGTGTGTGATGTCTCCATGGTTGTTTAATTTGTTTATGGATGGGGTTGTTAGGGAGGTGACTGCAAGAGTTTTGGAAAGAGGTGCAAGTATGAAGTCTGTTGTGAATGAGAGAGCTTGGGAAGTGAGTCAGTTGTGGTTCGCTGATGATACAGCGCTGGTGGCTGATTCATGTGAGAAACTGCAGAAGCTGGTGACTGAGTTTGGTACAGTGTGTGAAAGAAGAAAGTTAAGAGTAAATGTGAATAAGAGCAAGGTTATTAGGTACAGTAGGGCTGAGGGTCAAGTCAATTGGGAGGTAAGTTTGAATGGAGAAAAACTGGAGGAAGTAAAGTGTTTTAGATATCTGGGGGTGGATCTGGCAGCGGATGGAACCATGGAAGCGGAAGTGAATCATAGGGTGGGGGAGGGGGTGAAAATCCTGGGAGCCTTGAAGAATGTGTGGAAGTCGAGAACATTATCTCGGAAAGCAAAAATGAGTATGTTTGAAGGAATAGTGGTTCCAACAATTTTGTATGGTTGCGAGGCGTGGGCTATGGATAGAGTTGTGCGCAGGAGGGTGGATGTGCTGGAAATGAGATGTTTGAGGACAATGTGAGGTGGTTTGAACGAGTAAGTAATGTAAGGGTAAGTGAGATGTGTGGAAATAAAAAGAGTGTGGTTGAGAGAGCAGAAGAGGGTGTTTTGAAATGGTTTGGGCACGGAAAGAATGAGTGAGGAAAGATTGACCAAGAGGATATATGTGTCGGAGGTGGAGGGAACGAGGCAGAAGTGGGAGACCAAATTGGAGGTGGAAAGATGGAGTGAAAAAGATTTTGAGTGATCGGGGCCAGAACATGCAGGAGGGTGAAAGGCAGGCAAGGAATAGAGTGAATTGGATCGATGTGGTATACCGGGGTTGACATGCTGTCAGTGGATTGAATCAGGGCATGTGAAGCGTCTGGGGTAAACCATGGAAAGTTGTGTGGGGCCTGGATGTGGAAAGGGAGTTGTGGTTTCGGGCATTATTGTATGACAGCTAGAGACCGAGTGTGAACGAATGGGGCCTTTGTTGTCTTTTCCTAGCGCTACCTCGCACACATGAGGGGGGAGGGGGATGGTATTCCATGTGTGGCGAGGTGGCGATGGGAATGAATAAAGGCAGACAGCGTGAATTGTGTGCATGGGTATATATGTATGTGTCTGTGTGTGTATATATATGTGTACATTGAGATGTATAGGTATGTATATTTGAGTGTGTGGACGTGTATGTATATATATGTGTTTGGGGGTGGGTTGGGCCATTTCCTTTGTCTGTTTCCTTGCGCTACCTCGTAAACGCGGGAGACAAAAAAAAAAGTAAAAATAAAAATTACGTTTGGTTGTATGTCTGCCAGTGCTAACAGCTGTGTGCTTACGATATTGGGTCAGATGATATTCCAGCATTGTGTACATCACAGCATCTCTCTCAGTACTCACTCTAGCTTACTATTTAGTGAGTGCACCTTTTTCAAGTGAATCTAACAAATTTTCATGCTGGATTAACCATTTTTGTATCAATCCCCAAAGAAAATGTACCTTATTCAAGTGAATCTAACAAATTTTCATGCTGGATTAACCATTTTTGTATCAATCCCCAAAGAAAATGATGAGCAAGAGGAAAAACACATTACATGTTGACAGATCTGGCAAGAAGCTGAGGAAGATACTCCACTTGGAATTGAAAATGAAGGTAATCACCCAATATGAAGGAGGAAAAAAAGAATTTGATTGCACCTGATCTACAGTTGTCCCATTCAATGGTCTCCACAATTTTAAAGGACAAAGATAAAATAAGTGAAACAAAGAAAGGTTTGGCAAGTATGAAGTCTACGGTAATAACAAAGCAACAACAAGGACTCATCCACGAAATGGAAAAGTTGCTGGTGCTAAGGACTGAAGATCAATTCAAATATATGTACCACTAAGCTTAGTAACAATTCAGGTGAAGGCTAGAAGTCTTTCTGAGACTTTGAATGAGCGAGAGGGAGAGGATTACATTGAGGCCTTCACAGCAAGTCATGGTTGGTTCACAGGTGAAGCAGCAAAATCTGATGAAGGAGCTGCCGAAATGGAGAAAATTAAACCATAGAATCTCTTTCATTTGTTTTTACAATAAACCACAGTTATTTAAAACAACTTCTATTCATTAAATTGTTAAATAAAAATGAGATACGACAGAACTTGCATGACATAAAAAATAAAAATGAAATATGAACTAAAGAATCTTACAAAAAAAAATTTACTACAGCTGGTTAATAAAAAAAGAGAGATAATCATGACAGAAATTGAGTAGAATAAAACAAAGCTGCACAAGTATACAAATTCTACATGCCGTGCTGACACATGCCAGACTTGTGTCCATTTCAAGATCTGACCAGTCAGTCAGAACAGAACTCAAATGATGAATGTCAGGGAATGGCTGAAGCTTATTCTCCCTAACATCTTGTATCCTTCTCCACAGCTCATCTGCTTCCCTTCTTTTATAATTATCATTACCTTAACAAACTCCTACAATCAACAGCCAAGCCCAAAGGATATTCCATGGTTCATCCTGATTGCTTTATATGAACATGCTCTACTCAATGACAGAGCATCAAACCCATAAATGCTATATATTGATCCAATTCATTCCATCACATGTAATACATTCACACTCCATATTGTTCAAGCCCTGATACATTAAAGCCTTCTCCATTAAATCCTTCCATTTCCTAAGTTTCTCCCTCCCTCTTGCTCCTCCAATTCTGACAATGTCAATCTTAACTCATCTCCAAAATTTTCACATTAGAACAAATGATTATGTGGATACCAGACTAAAAACTTTTATGGTAAATACATCAAACTGATCATATTCTAAAAAAAAGATAAATATATAGATATCTTTAAAAGGAAGATGAAAGCTGGCAAGGCAGCAGGTTTGGATGGAATTGTAGTGGTATTTATTAAAAAAGGGGGTGACTGTATTGTTGACTGGTTGGTAAGGTTATTTAATGTATGTATGATTCATGGTGAGGTGCCTGAGGATTGGCGGAATGCTTGCACAGTGCCATTGTACAAAGGCAAAGGGGATAAGAGTGAGTGCTCAAATTACAGAGGTATAAGTTTGTTGAGTATTCCTGGGAAATTATATGGGAGGGTATTGATTGAGAGGGTGAAGGCATGTACAGAGCATCAGATTGGGGAAGAGCATTGTGGTTTCAGAAGTGGTAGAGGATGTGTGGATCAGGTGTTTGCTTTGAAGAATGTATGAGAAAAATACTTAGAAAAGCAAATGGATTTGTATGTAGCATTTATGGATCTGGAGAAGGCATATGATAGAGTTGATAGAGATGCTCTGTGGAAGGAACTAAGAATATATGGTGTGGGAGGCAAGTTGTTAGAAGCAGTGAAAAGTTTTTCTCGAGGATGTAAGGCATGTGTACGTGTAGGAATAGAGGAAAGTGATTGGTTCTCAGTGAATGTAGGTTTGCGGCAGGGGTGTGTGATGTCTCCATGGTTGTTTAATTTGTTTATGGATGGGGTTGTTAGGGAAGTGAATGCAAGAGTTTTGGAAAGGGGCAAGTATGCAGTCTGTTGGGGATGAGAGAGCTTGGGAAGTGAGTCAGTTGTTGTTCGCTGATGATAAAGCACTGGTGGCTGATTCATGTGAGAAACTGCGGAAGCTGGTGACTGAGTTTGGTAAAGTGTGTGAAAGAAGAAAGTTAAGAGTAAATGTGAATAAGAGCAAGGATATTAAGTACAGTAGGGTTGAGGGTCAAGTCAATTGGGAGGTAAGTTTGAATGGAGAAAAACTGGAGGAAGTAAAGTGTTTTAGATATCTGCGAGTGGATCTGGCAGCGGATGGAACCATGGAAGTGGAAGTAAATCATAGGGTGGGGGAGGGGGCGAAAATCCTGGGAGCCTTGAAGAATGTGTGGAAGTCGAGAACATTATCTCCGAAAGCAAAAATGGCTATGTTTGAAGGAATAGTGGTTCCAACAATGTTGTATGGTTGCGAGGCATGGGCTATGGATAGAGTTGTGCGCAGGAGGGTGGATGTGCTAGAAATGAGATGTTTGAGGACAAGATGTGATGTGAGGTGGTTTGATCGAGTAAGTAATGTAAGGGTAAGAGAGATGTGCGGAAATAAAAAGAGCGTGGTTGAGAGAGCAGAAGAGGGTGTTTTGAAATGGTTTGGGCACATGGAGAGAATGAGATAGGAAAAATTGACCAAGAGGATATATGTGTCGGAGGTGGAGGGAACAAGGAGAAGTGGGAGACCAAACTGGAGGTGGAAAGATGGAGTGAAAAAGATTTTGAGTGATCGGGGCCTGAACATGCAGGAGGGTGAAAGGCGGGCAAGGAATAGAGTGAACTGGATCGCTGTGGTATACCGGGGTCGATGTGCTGTCAATGGATTGAATCAGGGCATGTGAAGCGTCTGGGGTAAACCATGGAAAGTTGTGTGGGGCCTGGATGTGGAAAGGGAGCTGTGGTTTCGGGCATTATTGCATGACAGCTGGAGACTGAGTGTGAGCAAATGGGGCCTTTGTTGTCTTTTCTTGGCGCTGCCTCGCGCACATGAGGGGGGAGGGGGATGTTATTCCATGTGTGGTGGGGTGGCGATGGGGGTGAGTAGGGGCAGACAGTGTGAATTGTGTGCATGTGTGTATATGTGCGTGTATATATGTGTGTACGTTGGGATGTGTGGGTGTGTATGTTTGCGTGCGTGGACGTGTGTGTGTGTGTGTGTGCATGTGTATAGGGGTGGGTTGGGCCATTTCTTTCGTCTGTTTCCTTGCGCTACCTCACAGGCGTGGGAGACAGCGACAAAGCAAATAAAAAAAAATAAATCTTTAAAAGTAAAAAATAAATCTACTTAAGACTTTCACTACCTATACATGTAAAGTATACTCACCTGAGCAGAAGCAGTTATATCTTCACGCTCCTGTGCAGACAATGGAGAGGCAGCATCAACAGGGTCCTTCTCACAAGGATCAAGGAGACCTGGAGAACCTGGCAGCAATAGTCCAGATGCTAAAGCCTCAAATACCCTACGGAGAGCATCGCCAGGACTTAAATGTTGCCCAGCTGAAGCAATTACTTTCTCACACATGAGTTCCATTGCCTGCAATAAACAAGTCACAAACAACATAAAGCATAAAAGCTTAAGTGTGAAATGGGGAAGTTACAGATTTACTGTTCAGTACATTATTTCACATTCATATACCTTGTACCTACATATATTTAAGAGGGGAAAACGGGGAAGTTACAGAAAAAGATTTCTATGGACAATTTGCTATTCATGTGTCTCCAAGTTTGACATCATTAATTGGTTAAATAATAGCACTGGCTACGATCCACCAAATTGGATACAACCAGGAGTTTCTGTCATCTATTTATGTAAGACAAGAATTTAAACCATTTGTTACACAAAGCTCTTTAACACAGGCACTAGAGGCTCCATGGCAAGCACTCCACTCTGACTCAAAAAGTGGTGAGGATTCATATCGGCCACCAATGTACAATACTATGTATCAAGATCAAGTTTGTTACACAATTCCATTTTCATATACCATCATGATTGATGCCATCAGTCAGTAAAATACTACTACTTGTTACAATAAAACTAAAGGAAAACAGTTAAAGGTCCAACTGTCTATTCATATAAACAGTTTTGGGAGCAGCTGATTGAGTGTGTTAGTAGTTTTGATGCATGAGACCGGGTTATAGTGAAGGGTGATTTTGATGCAAAGGTGAGTAATGTGACAGTTGAGGGAATATTTGGTGTACATGGGGTGTTCAGTGTTGTAAATGGAAATGGTGAAGAGCTTGTAGATTTTTTTTTTTTTTTATACTTTGTCGCTGTCTCCCGCGTTTGCGAGGTAGCGCAAGGAAACAGACGAAAGAAATGGCCCAACCCCCCCCCCATACACATGTACATACACACGTCCACACACGCAAATATACATACCTACACAGCTTTCCATGGTTTACCCCAGACGCTTCACATGCCTTGATTCAATCCACTGACAGCACGTCAAACCCTGTATACCACATCGCTCCAATTCACTCTATTCCTTGCCCTCCTTTCACCCTCCTGCATGTTCAGGCCCCGATCACACAAAATCTTTTTCACTCCATCTTTCCACCTCCAATTTGGTCTCCCTCTTCTCCTCGTTCCCTCCACCTCCGACACATATATCCTCTTGGTCAATCTTTCCTCACTCATTCTCTCCATGTGCCCAAACCATTTCAAAACACCCTCTTCTGCTCTCTCAACCACGCTCTTTTTATTTCCACACATCTCTCTTGTAGATGTATGTGCTGAAAAAGGACTGGTGATTGGGAATACCTGGTTTAAAAAGCGAGATATACATAAGTATACATATGTAAGTAGGAGAGATAGCCAGAGAGCGTTATTGGATTATGTGTTAATTGATAGGCACGCGAAAGAGAGACTTGTGGATGTTAATGTGCTGAGAGGTGCAACTGGAGGGATGTCTGATTATTATCTTGTGGAGGCGAAGGTGAAGATTTGTAGAGGTTTTCAGAAGAGAGAATGTTGGGGTGAAGACAGTGGTGAGAGTAAGTGAGCCTGGGAAGGAGACCGTGTGTGAGGAAGTACCAGGAGAGACTGAGTACAGAATAGAAAAAGGTGAGAACAAAGGATGTAAGAGGAGTGGAGGAGGAATGGGATGTATTCAGGGAATCAGTGATGGATTGCACAAAAGATGCTTGTGGCATGAGAAACATGGGAGGTGGGCAGACTGGAAAGGGTAGTGAGTGCTGGGATGAAGAAGTAAGATTATTAGTGAAAGAGAAGAGAGAGGCATTTGGATGATTTTTGCAAGGAAAGAATGCAAATGACTGGGAGATGTATAAAAGAGAGAGGCAGGAGGTCAAGAAAAAGATGCAAGAGGTGAAAAAGAGGGCAAATGAGAGTTGGGGTAAGAGAGTATCATTAAATTTTAGGGAGAATAAAAAGATGTTTTGGAAGGAGGTAAATAAAGTGAGTAAGACAAGGGAACAAATGTGAACTTTAATGAAGGTGGCTAATGGGGAAGTGATGACAAGTGGTGGTGATGTGAGAAGGAGATGGAATGAGTATTTTGAAGGGTCTGTTGAATGTGTTTGATGATAGTGTGGCAGATATAGGGTATTTTGGTCGAGTTGGTGTGCAAAGTGAGAGGGTTAGGGAGAATGATTTGGTAAACAGAGAAGAGGTAGTAAAAGCTTTGCGGAAGATGAAAGCCGGCAAGGCAGCAGGTTTGGATGGTATTGCAGTGGAATTTATTAAAAAAGGGGGTGACAGTATTGTTGACTGGTTGGTAAGGTTATTTAATGTATGTATGACTCACTGTGAGGTGCCTGAGGATTGGCGGAATGCTTGCATAGTGCCATTGTACAAAGGCAAAGGGGATAAAAGTGAGTGCTCAAATTACAGAGGTAGCAGTTTGTTGAGTATTCCTGGGAAACTATATGGGAGGGAATTGATTGAGAGGGTGAAGGCATGTACAGAGCATCACATTGGGGAAGAGCAGTGTGGTTTCAGAAATGGTAGAGGATGTGTGGATCAGGTGTTAGCTTTGAAAAATGTATGTGAGAAATACTTAGAAAAGCTAATGGATTTGTATGTAACATTTATGGATCTGGAGAAGGTATATGACAGAGTTGATAGAGATGCTCTGTGGAAGGAATTAAGAATATATGGTGTGGGGGAAGTTTGTTAGAAGCAGTGAAAAGTTTTTCTCGAGGATGTAAGGCATGTGTACGTGTAGGAAGAGAGGAAAGTGATTGGTTCTCAGTGAATGTTGGTTTGTGGCAGGGGTGTGTGATGTCTCCATGGTTGTTTAATTTGTTTATGGATGGGGTTGTTAGGGAGGTGAATGCAAGAGTTTTGGAAAGAAGGGCAAGTATGCAGTCTGTTGTGATGAGGGAGCTTGGGAAGTGAGTCAGTGTTGTTTGCTGATGATACAGTGCTGGTGGCTGATTCCAGTGAGAAACTGCAGAAGCTGGTGACTGAGTTTGGTAAAGTGTGTGAAAGAAGAAAACAGAGTAAATGTGAATAAGAGCAAGGTTATTACGTACAGTAGGTATGAGGGACAAGTCAACTGGGAGGTAAGTTTGAATGGAGAAAAACTGGAGGAAGTGAAGTGTTTTAGATATCTGGGAGTGGATTTGGCAGCAGATGGAACCATGGAAGTGGAAGTGAATCATAGAGTGGTGGAGGGTGAGTAAGTTCTGGGAGCATTTAAGAATGTGTGGAAGTCGAGAGAGTCATCTTGGAAAGTGGTGTGAGGTGGTTTGATCGAGTAAGTAATGAAAGAGTAAGAGAGGTGTAGAAATGAAGAGAGTGTGGTTGAGAGAGCAGAAGAGGGTGTTTTGAAGTGATTTGGTCACACGGAGAGAATGAGTGAGGAAAGATTGACCAAGAGGATATATGTGTCAGAGGTGGAGGGAACGAGAAGTGGGAGACCAAATTGGAGGTGGAAAGATGGAGTGCAAAAGATTTTGAGTGATCGTGGCCTGAACATGCAGGAGGATGAAAGGCATGCTAGGAATAGAGTGAATTGGAACGATGTGGTATACTGGGGTTGACGTGCTGTCAGTGGATTGAAGCAGGGCATGTGAAGCGTCTGGGGGAAACCATGGAACGTTCTGTAGGGCCTGGATGTGGAAAGGGAGCTGTGGTTTCAGTGCATTATACATGACAGCTAGAGATGAAGCGTGAACGAATGTGGCCTTTGTTGTCTTTTCCTAGCCCTACTTCGCGCACATGCAGGGGGAGTAGGTTGTTACTTCATGTGTAGCAGGGTAGAAGTGGGAATGAATAAAGGAAGACAGTATGAATTATGTACATGTGTATATATGTATATGTGTGTGTGTGTGTATGCATATGTATACGTTGAGATGTATAGGTATGGATATTTGCATGTGTGGACGTGTATGTATATACATGTGTATGTGGGAGGGTTGGGCCATTCTTACGTCTGTTTCCTTGTGCTACCTCACTAACGCGGGAGGCAGCGACAAAGCAAAATAAATAAATAAATATATATATTATATATAACAACCGCCTGGTGATCATCATTGGCGTCCCTCTGGGCATCTTTATCTTCGTGGTTGTAGGGGCCGTCATCTGCTGTTGCCAAGTGTGCAAAAAGAAAAGAGAGCCTGTGAAGAGGGAAGCCCCAGCCACACAGGATTACCTCTCTTACAGACATTTCTCCATCCCAGGAAACGACGCTAATTCCTACGAAGGATATACGGCCTGTTAGGAGGAAGCTGTGGATACATTCGTTGGTCAGAGTGTGTCAGAGAATTTTTACTGGCTTAGATGTACGGCATATGTTTTTTTGACTCAAATGTACATCATAGTATGTTTGCCAGTCAGATGTGCGTCAGAAAATGTTCACTGGTTCCGATGTGCGTCAGAGGTTGTTTAGTGACTCAGTTAAGCGCCACTGGACGTGTATAGTTCTTTAGCTAAAAAACGTGTCGAAGAACGGTTCAAATGATACTTCTATGTGTCTACGAATTTCTAAGGAATAAGAACCTAAATATCCCTGGGGATAGGGGAGAAAGAATACTTCCCACGTATTCCCTGTGTGTCGTAGAAGGGGACTAAAAGGGGAGGGAGCGGGGGCTGGAAATCCTCCCCTCTCATTTTTTTTTTTTTTTTTTGAATTTCCAAAAGAAGGAACAGAGAAGGGGGCCAGGTGAGGATATTCCCTCAAAGGCCCAGTCCTCTGTTCTTAACGCTACCTCGCTAACGCGGGAAATGGCAAATAGTTTGAAAGAAATAAAAAGAAGAAACTAAAGATGTTTCAAAACTTAAATGATGTGAAACACAGTTCGTGTAGTGTGTGTTGCTCATACTGTCACTGGAGCACTTGGCAAACATTCACAGGATTCATCCAGATGCGGCGATAGTGAGAAGGAACACTACCAGACATTCTGGCGTCTTCTTACAAAGGAAGGAGTTTAAGACATTTGAGAAAACTAAATTCATTTGTGGTCTCAAGGCAGGAATAGACAAATGCCTACACACACACACACACACACATATATATACATTTTTTTCTTTTAAACTATTCGCCATTTCCCGCATTAGCGAGGTAGCGTTAAGAACAGAGGACTGGGCCTTTGATGGAATATCCTCACCTGGCCCCCTTCTCTGTTCCTTCTTTTGGGAAAAGAAAAAGAAAAAAAAAAAAAAAAAAAAACGAGAGAGGATTTCCAGCCCCCGCTCCCTTCCCTTTTAGTCGCCTTCTACGACACGCAGGGAATACGTGGGAAGTATTCTTTATCCCCTATATATATATATACACACACACACAGATTAAATTACCCTTTGAGAAAAGAACATCCAGGCAAGACACAAGGTTCTTTCAACTTAAGGCAAATTTCCTTACTTCTAAAGAAAAAAATGATACAAAATCCATAGTCTATGAAAATCGGTGTTAATAATTGACATTTCTGGAGTGCTTAATAACCCAGAAATTTGTTAAACCAGAAGATAACTGATGTGGAAAAAATCCTGTTATAAAATACCTTTACTCCGCAAAAATTTACTCTAGAAAGTGACCTGCCTGAAAGCACAAGATGCTGCCAATATCTGAAATCTTTTGAAGTTATTTACACATCTGAATTAATAGCAAATGATCTTATTATCTTTTAATATACTTATAATTACCTTGGGGCCAATTTCTATGAAAGAATCCTGGTGTTACCCAGGATCTCTTTCTAAAAGCTTCTGCAGCCTAAGGTTGTGCTTCTCCCAGATGCATGGAAATGTCGATTCTTTTGGAGTGAGAAGTTCTTTAATGAGGCTGTACTTACAAATCCAAATACAAAGTAAGTAGCAAGCACACTATCATTCACAGGCAACAGTGACAAAGGCTGAATTACATAGCCATTAACTGAGGATCATAAATATTGGTATACCAACACTTCTACAGAAATAAGTCAGAGTGATGAGAGTGAACATTTCAGATCAGACAAGAGGATCTGTGATAAATTTTAGACTTAATCCTTGAAAGGTAACTGGAATGCAAGGCTGCTAAAAAAAACTGGCCATCCATACCTTTCCCTGCCAATGAGGTACATGTGCCCACAAGTATAAACAGAATGCCAAGAACTACCGACAACTTTATGTCTGGATTCATAAACCTTAGTGGAATGTGAGAAGAAATAATAAATGTAAGAAGAATGTGGTAGACAGTTTTGGGAATGGTACTTACAGCATATTGTGCATGAGTGCAAGAAAAACTTGGAGGAAGGGAATATTTCACTGGAATGGGGTGATGAGCATGAGACCACCCTTGCTGGAGGATGCAGATAGTTAAGGGAAAGCATGACAACAAAAGCTGTGTTGCTTGAAAAGGTGTTCAATTGCAATTGTCTGCTCTTAAGTTGTAAGTTATGGAATTCCAGGGTGAATGAAAATAAAAAGGATTTGAATAGCTAAATCTGCACAGTGCAATAAAAGAGTAGAGCAACTTCGTTATGTATTCTGGGATAAGTGAAAGTAGGTCCAAAAACGAATTTCAAATCTATTTTGTCCTAGTCAATAGAAAATGTTATCAGAATATATGTATTAAATTTTGGCATTTTTTGAGTATCTGTTGCAAAATGAAGGTCCTTATAGAATATTATGATCCTGGATTCATTCAAACTCATCTTTTATATATGATTTTAAGTAATTCACATTGCTATTATGCTCATAATAATTTTTCCTAATTCATAAGCAAGTATCTATCTAACCAAGCATACTTACAACATTTTTTCACAATGAAGGACTAGTGTGTAGTACTCATCACTTGAACTACTTGTTTAACAAGTTTACTCTGTTCCCATGCATACTCCACAATCTATCAATCTTGGTCTTCATCCCAGACCATTTCTAGCCAACTGCCTAATTTTCAAGACACCCTCCTTAAGAATTTCAATATAATTTGGCACAACAGTATATGGTATATATATATAAAGAGAGAAGAGAGAGAGAGAGAGAGAGAGAGAGAGAGAGAGAGAGAGAGAGAGAGAGAGAGGAGAGAGAGAGAGAGAGAGAGAGAGAGAGAGAGAGAGAGAGAGAGAGAGAGAGAGAGAGAGAGAGAGAGAGAGAGAGAGAGAGAGAGAGAGAGAGAGAGAGAGAGAGAGAGAGAGAGAGAGAGAGAGAGAGAGAGAGAGAGAGAGAGAGAGAGAGAGAGAGAGAGAGAGAGAGAGAGAGAGAGAGAGAGAGAGAGAGAGAGAGAGAGAGAGAGAGAGAGAGAGAGAGAGAGAGAGAGAGAGAGAGAGAGAGAGAGAGAGAGAGAGAGAGAGAGAGAGAGAGAGAGAGAGAGAGAGAGAGAGAGAGAGAGAGAGAGAGAGAGAGAGAGAGAGAGAGAGAGAGAGAGAGAGAGAGAGAGAGAGAGAGAGAGAGAGAGAGAGAGAGAGAGAGAGAGAGAGAGAGAGAGAGAGAGGGGGGGAGAGAGAGAGAGAGGGGGGGGGGGGGCCTCATCGACAGGCTGTGCTCAGTTCAACACACCATCATTTAACCATTAACACTGTCATCATCCAACATAATTCATTGCCTCTGTCAAGGAGCTTCAGGACGTGACTGACAAATGCCTGCCAGGATCAAAGTGAAACTGGCAAGTGATACTCATTGACTAGCCAGTATGGCATTCATTCTCTCACACAAGTCTATAGATGGGTGCAGTTTTTATTGGCGAGCATTTACACATATTTACTAATCATGATATATATACCTGGTTTAAAAAGCGAGATATACATAAGTATACGTATGTAAGTAGGAGAGATGGCCAGAGAGCATTATTGGATTACGTGTTAATTGATAGGCACGAGAGAGACTTTTGGATGTTAATGTGCTGAAAGGTGCAACTGGAGGGATGTCTGATCATTATCTTGTGGAGGTGAAGGTGAAGATTTGTAGGGGTTTTCAGAAAAGAAGAGAGAATGTTGGGGTGAACAGAGTGGTGAGAGTAAGTGAGCTTAGGAAGGAGACTTGTGTGAGGAAGTACCAGGAGAGACTGAGTACGGAATGGAAAAAGGTGAGAACAAAGGAGGTAAGGGGAGTGGGGGAAGAATGGGATGTATTTAGGGAAGCAGTGATGGCTTGCGCAAAAGATGCTTGTGGCATGAGAAGCGTGGGAGGTGGGTTGATTAGAAAGGGTAGTGAGTGGTGGGATGAAGAAGTAAGATTATTAGTGAAAGAGAAGAGAGAGGCATTTGGACGATTTTTGCAGGGAAAAAATGCAAATAAGTGGGAGATGTATAAAAGAAAGAGGCAGGAGGTCAAGAGGAAGGTGCAAGAGGTGAAAAAGAGGGCAAATGAGAGTTGGGGTGAGAGAGTATCATTAAATTTTAGGGAGAATGAAAAGGTGTTTTGGAAGGAGGTAAATAAAGTGTGTAAGACAAGGGAACAAATGGGAACTTCAGTGAAGGGGGATAATGGGGAGGTAATAACAAGTAGTGGTGATGTGAGAAGGAGATGGAGTGAGTATTTTGAAGGTTTGTTAAATGTGTTTGATGAGAATGGCATATATAGGGTGTTTTG
The DNA here is from genome assembly GCF_036320965.1 of Panulirus ornatus. NCBI lineage: Eukaryota > Metazoa > Arthropoda > Malacostraca > Decapoda > Palinuridae > Panulirus > Panulirus ornatus. The sequence goes on from NC_092264.1 coordinate 21,047,984, forward strand.
GTCGAGGTGGTGTGCAAAGTGAGAGGGTTAGGGAAAACGATTTGGTAAACAGAGAAGAAGTAGTAAAAGCTTTGCGGAAGATGAAAGCCGGCAAGGTAGCGGGTTTGGATGGTATTGCAGTAGAAATGTAAGAAAAGGGGGTGACTGTATTGTTGACTGGTTGGTAAGGTTATTTAATGTATGTATAATTCATGGTGAGGTGCCTGATAATTGGTGGAATGCTTGCATAGTGCCATTGTACAAAGGCAAAGGGGATAAGAGTGAGTGCTCAAATTACAGAGGTATGAGTTTGTTGAGTATTCCTGGGAAACTATATGGGAGGGTATTGATTGAGAGGGTGAGGGCATGTAAAGAGCATCAGATTGGGGAAGAGCAGTGTGGTTTCACAAGTGGTAGAGGATGTGTGGATCAGGAGTTAGCTTTGAAGAATGTATGTGAGAAATACTTAGAAAAGCAAATGTATTTGCTATGTAGCATTTATGGATCTGGAGAAGGCATATGATAGAGTTGATAGAGATGCTCTGTGGAAGGTATTAAGAATATATGGTGTGGGAGGCAAGTTGTTAGAAGCAGTGAAAAGTTTTTCTCGAAGATGTAAGGCATGTGTACGTGTAGGAAGAGAAAAAAGTGATTGGTTCTCAGTGAATGTAGGTTTGCGGCAGGGGTGTGTGATGTCTCCATGGTTGTTTAATTTGTTTATGGATGGGGTTGTTAGGGAGGTGAATGCAAGAGTTTTGGAAAGAGGAGCAAATATGCAGTCTGTTGTGGATGAG
>NC_092264.1:21048856-21118856 GCF_036320965.1 Panulirus ornatus
GCGTGGGCTATGGATAGAGTTGTGCGCGGGAGGGTGGATGTGCTGGAAATGAGATGTTTGAGGACAATGTGTGGTGTGAGGTGGTTTGATCGAGTAAGTAACGTAATGGTAAGAGAGATGTGTGGAAATAAAAAGAGCGTGGTTGAGAGAGCAGAAGAGGGTGTTTTGAAATGGTTTGGGCACATGGAGAGAATGAGTGAGGAAAGATTGACCAAGAGGATATATGTGTCGGAGGTGGAGGGAACGAGGAGAAGTGGGAGACCAAATTGTAGGTGGAAAGAATGGAGTGAAAAAGATTTTGTGTGATCGGGGCCTGAACATGCAGGAGGGTGAAAGGAGGGCAAGGAATAGAGTGAATTGGATCGATGTGGTATACTGGATTTGACGTGCTGTCAGTGGATTGAATCAGGGCATGTGAAGCGTCTGGGGTAAACCATGGAAAGCTGTGTAGGTATGTATATTTGCGTGTGTGGACGTGTATGTATATACATGTGTATGGGGGTGGGTTGGACCATTTCTTTCGTCTGTTTCCTTGCGCTACCTTACAAACGCAGGAGACAGCAACAAAAAAAAAAAAAATATATATATATGTATATATATACATACATGTCCACACACGCAAATATAAATACCTATACATCTCAATGTATACATATATATACACACACAGACATATATATATATACACATGTACATAATTCATACTCTCTGCCTTTATTTATTCCCATCGCCACCCCGCCACACATGGAATAACAACCCCCTCCCCTCTCATGTGTGCAAGGTAGTGCTAGGAAAAGACAACAAAGGCCCCATTCGTTCACACAGTCTCTAGCTGTCATGTAATAATGCACCGAAACCACAGCTCCCTTTCCACATCCAGGCCCATCAGAACTTTCCGTGGTTTACCCCAGACGCTTCACATGCCCTGGTTCAATTCATTGACAGCACGTCGACCCCAGTACACCACATCGTTCCAATTTACTCTATTCCTTGCATGCCTTTCACCCTCATGCATGTTCAGGCCCCAATCACTCAAAATCTTTTTCACTCCATCATTCCACCTCCAATTTCGTCTCCCACTTCTCGTTCCCTCCACCTCTGACACATATATTCTCTTGGTCAATCTTTCCTCACTCATTCTCTCCATGTGACCAATCTATTTCAAAACATCCTCTTCTGCTCTCTCAACCACACTCCTTTTATTTCCACACATCTCTCTTTCCCTATTATTACTTACTCCATCAAAGAACCTCACACCACATATTGTCCTCAAACGTCTCATTTCCAGCATATCCACCCTCCTGCGCACAACTCTATCCATAGCCCACGCCTCGCAACCATACAACATTGTTGGAACCACTATTCCTTCAAACATACCCATTTTTGCTTTCCAAGATAATGTTCTCGACTTCTACACATTCTTCATCGCTCCCAGAATTTTTGCCCCCTCCCCCACCCTATGATTCACTTTCGCTTACATGGTTCCATCTGCTGCCAGATCCACTCCCAGATATATAAAAAAGTTTTCCTCCATTCAAACTTACCTCCCAACTAACTTGACCCTCAACCCTACTGTAACTAATAACCTTGCTCTTATTCACATTTACTCTCAACTTTCTTCTTTCACACACTTTACCAAACTCAGTCACCAGCTTCTCCAGTTTCTCACATGAATCAGCCACCAGCACTGTATCATCAGCAAACAACAACTGACTCACTTCCCAAGCTCTCTCATCCACAATAGACTGCATACTTGCCCCTCTTTCCAAAACTCTTGCATTCATATCCCTAACAACCCCATCCATTAATAAATCAACCATGGAGACATCACACATCCCTGCCGCAAACCTACATTCACTGAGAACCAATCATTTTCCTCTCTTCCTACACGTACACATGCCTTACATCCTCGATAAAAACTTTTCACTGCTTCTAACAACTTGCCTCCCACACCATATATTCTTAATACCTTCCACAGAGCATCTTTATCAACTCTATCATATGCCTTCTCCAGATCCATAAATGCTACATACAAATCCATTTGCTTTTCTAAGTATTTCTCACATACATTCTTCAAAGCAAACACCTCTACCACTTCTGAAACCACACTGCTCTTCCCCAATCTGATGCTCTGTACATGACTTTAGCCTCTCAATCAATACCCTCCCATATAACTTACCAGGAATTCTCAACAAACTTTTTTTTTTTTTTTTTTTGCTTTGTCGCTGTCTCCCGCGTTTGCGAGGTAGCGCAAGGAAACAGACGAAAGAAATGGCCCAACCCACCCCCATACACATGCCTTGATTTAATCCACTGACAGCACGTCAACCCCGGTATACCACATCGCTCCAATTCACTCTATTCTTTGCCCTCCTTTCACCCTCCTGCATGTTCAGGCCCCGATCACACAAAATCTTTTTCACTCCATCTTTCCACCTCCAATTTGGTCTCCCTCTTCTCCTCGTTCCCTCCACCTCCGACACATATATCCTCTTGGTCAATCTTTCCTCACTCATTCTCTCCATGTGACCAAACCATTTCAAAACACCCTCTTCTGCTCTCTCAACCACGCTCTTTTTATTTCCACACATCTCTCTTACCATTACGTTACTTACTCGATCAAACCACCTCACACCACACATTGTCCTCAAACATCTCATTTCCAGCACATCCACCCTCCCGCACACAACTCTATCCATAGCCCACGCCTCGCAACCGTACAACCGTACAACAACCGTACAACGTACCATCCAAACCTGCTGCCTTGCCGGCTTTCATCTTCCACAAAGCTTTTACTACCTCTTCTCTGTTTACCAAATCATTTTCCCTAACCCTCTCACTTTGCACACCACCTCGACCAAAACACCCTATATCTGCCACTCTATCATCAAACACATTTAACAAACCTTCAAAATACTCACTCCATCTCCTTCTCACATCACCACTACTTGTTATCACCTCCCCATTAGCCCCATTCACTGAAGTTCCCATTTGCTCCCTTCCCTTGTCTTATGCACTTTATTAACCTCCTTCCAAAACATGTTTTTATTCTCCCTAAAATTTAATGATATTCTCACCCCAACTCTCATTTGCCCTCTTTTCCCCCTCTTGTACCTTTCTCTTGACCTCCTGCCTCTTTCTTTTATACATCTCCCACTCATTTGCATTTTTTCCCTGCAAAAATCGTCCAAATGCCTCTCTCTTCTCTTTTACTAATAATCTTACTTCTTCATCCCACCACTCACTACCCTTTCTAATCAACCCACCTCCTACGTTTCTCATGCCACAAGCATCTTTTGCACAAGCCACCACTGCTTCCTTAAATACATTCCATTCCTCCCCCACTCCCCTTACCTCCTTTGTTCTCACCTTTTTCCATTCTGTACTGAGTCTCTCTTGGTATTTCCTCACACAAGTCTCCTTCCCAAGCTCACTTACTCTCACCACTCCCTTCACCCCAACATTCTCTCTTCTTTTCTGAAAATCCCTACAAATCTTCACCTTCGCCTCAAGATAATGATCAGACATCCCTCCAGTTGCACTTCTCAGCACATAAATCTACAAGCTCTTCACTATTTCCATATACAACACTGAACACCCCATGTATATCAATTATTCCCTCAACTGCCACATTACTCACCTTTGCATTCAAATCACCCATCACTATAACCCGGTCTTGTGCATCAAAACCACTAACACACTCATTCAGCTGCTCCCAAAACACTTGCTTCTCATGATCTTTCTTCTCATACCCAGGTGCATAGGCACCAATAATCACCCATCTCTCTCCTTCAACTTTCAGTTTTACCCATACCAATCTAGAGTTTACTTTCTTGCACTCTATCACATACTCCCACAACTCCTGTTTCAGGAGAAGTGCTACTCCTTCCCTTGCTCTTGTCCTCTCACTAACCCCTGACTTTAATCCCAAGACACTCCCAAACCACTCTTCCCCTTTACACCTGAGCTTCATTTCACTCAGAGCCAAAACTACCAGGTTCCTTTCCTCAAACATACTACCTATCTCTCCTTTTTTCTCATCTTGGTTACATCCACACACATTTAGACACCCCAATTTGAGCCTTCGAGGAGGATGAGCACTCCCTGCGTGACTCCTTCTTCTGTTTCCCGTTTTAGAAAGTTAAAATACAAGGAGGGGAGGGTTTCCAGCCCACCGCTCCCATCCCCTTTAGTCTCACGTGAGGAATGCGTGGGAAGTATTCTTTTTCCCTATCCCCTATCTCCCTACACATTTTCATGTTTGCCTTCATCCATTTGCGGTGCTACCCTGCCCCACAGGAAACAGCATTGCTACCCCTCATTCAGTGAGGTAGCTCCCGGAAAAAAAAAAAAAAATGTTCACAATCGGTCTCTAGCTGTCATGTGAAATGCACCAAAACCACAGCTCCCTATCCACATCCAGGCCCCAAAGACCTTTCCATGGTTTACCCCTAGTTGTTTCACATGCCCTGGTTCAGTCCATTGACAGCAGCATGCTGACCCCAGTATACCACATCATTCCAATTCACTCTTATTCCCTGCATGCCTCTCATCCTCATGTCTGCCCAGGCCCCAATCACTCAAAATCTTTTTCATTCCATCCTTCCACTCTAATTCAGCCTCCTGCTTTTTCTTCCCTCCACCTGATATATATACCCTATTTGTCAGTCTTTCCTCACTCATTCCTTCCATGTGTCCAAATCATTTCAACACACCCTTTTCTGCTCTCTCAACCACATTCTTTTCATTTCCACACAACTCTCTTACCCTTTCATTACTTACTTGATCAAACCACAACATATATTGTCCTCAAAACATTTCATTTCCAACACATCCACCCTCCTCCACACAACCCAATCTATTGCCTATGCCTTGCAACCACATAACAATGTCCTTCAAACATACCCATTTCTGCTCTCCAAGACAACATTCTCTCCTTTCACACATTCTTCATCACTCTTGGAACATTTGCTCCCCCCACCCTGTGACTCACTTCCCCTTCCATGGTTCCATTCGCTGCTAAGTCCACTCCCAGACATCTGAAACACTTCACTTCCTCCAATTTTTCTCAATCCTACTTAACCTATTAATCTTGCTCTTATTCACAGTCACCAACCTCTGTAGTTTCACAATGAATCAGCTACTGGAGCTTTATCATTAGCAAACAAAAACTGACTTCCCAGGGTCTCTCATCCCAAAGGAACTGCATAGTCGCCCCTTTCCCCAAAACTCTTGCATGTACCTCCCTACCCACCACATCCATAAAGAAATTAAACAACCATGGAGACATCACGCACCCCTGCCGCAAGCCAACATTCACTGGGAACCAATCACTTTCCTCTCTTCCTACTTATACACATGCCTTACATCCATGGTAGAAACTTTTCACTGCTTCTAGCAACTTACCTTCCACAAAGCATCTCTGTCAACCATATCATATGCCTCATCCAGATCCATAAATGCTACATACAAATCCGTTTTTCTAAGTGTTTCTCACATACATTCTTCAAAGCAAACATCTGATCCACTCATCCTCTACCACTTCTGAAACCACACTGCTCTTCCCCAATCTGATGCTCTGTACAAGCCTTTACCCTCTCAATCGATACCCTCCCATATAATTTCCCAGGAATATTCATTAAACTTATGCCTCTCTAATTTGAACACTCACCTTTATCCCCTTTGCCTTTGTACAATGGCACTATGCATGCATTCTGCCAATCCTCTGGCACTTCACCATGATCCATACATAAAGTGGATGTCCTTACCAACCAATAAACAACATAGTCATCCCCTGTCTTAATATACTTTACAACACTCACCATCCAAATCTGCCATCTTGCCAGATTTCATCTTCTGCAAAGCTTTCACTACCTTTTGTCTCTTAACCAAACCATTCTCTCTGCTCCTCTCCCTTAACATACCACCCCGACCAAAACAAACTATATCTGCCACTCTGTCATCAAAGGCATTCAACAAACCTTCAAAATGCTCACTCCATCTCCTTTTCACTTCATCACTAGCTGTTATTAATTCCCCACTTGCCCCCTTCACTGATGTTCACTTTGTTTTCCTGTCTTATGCACATTATTTACCTCCTTCCAAAACATATTTTCATTCTCCCTAACGAATCCATGAGGAAATAAAACACAGTAAGTTCTCAAGTGTACTTTCATGTAATAATCACATCATCAGGGGAGATACGAGAGAGAAATATAAGTCAGTTGAAATATAACAAAGAGACGTAGCCAGGATGCCATCTGGTACAAAAGTGACTCCTCACATGAAGGTCAGGTGTGTTCGAGTCTGGCATCAAGCATATCATAAACTAATTATGTGGACAAAAAGGGGAACTGTTAACAAATTTTATCAACAATAAAGCTATACAATTTGTATAGAACTTCACTAATATTAATGTTACAATTCTTTGTGTGTCTAATACCACAAAATAGTGATGCTTCTCATGGTACAGGATTTATAGTTACTAACCGATATGGCATTATTCCTGTCATCATTCCAGTCTATGTTCCTTAAGGCATTACGTATTTGCAGCCCAGACTTTATTCAAAATGAGTTTGAGAAGATATATTCTATTGGAAAATATCTGATAAATCCCTTAAGTTGGCAAAGAATTTATCTTGTAGAGTTGAACCCAAATCTCTCCTTGACACCAAGAACCTTTCAGTTCTCCCTTCTAATAATAATTTCACTTTAATTCCCATGCTGCTTAAATCCTTTAATATAAATGTTGCCTTCAGCAGCAACAATACTGTAAAGAATGAGCAACAATACTTTAAAAAGTATCTTAACCAGAAACTCACAAGAAAGTTCTGTAAGATGCATCTATAGAGTACCATGTAGAAATTGTAATAAGTTTTATGTTGGGCAGACTGGTAAGGATCTTTCTGTTAGACTTCTTCATATCATAGTATAAAAACAGAACAAGAATTAATGCCTTGTTTAATCACATTAAAAATCATGATCACTTTATTGACTGGAGTAATGCCATCTCAGTTCAGTTATTAACTCCTGTATCACGAGAAATATTACTGAATCTTCTATTATCAAATACACAAAGAATTGTAACGTTAATATTAGTGAAGGTCTATACAAACTGGACAGCTATATTTTTAATAAAATTTGTAAAAAGTTCTTCTAGTCCACATAATAAGTATAAGATACACTTGATGCCAGATTCGTATGCACCCAAACTCCATTTCGGTAGTCATTTGTTTACCAAATGGCATCCTAGCTACATCTCCAGTGTATATCAAGTAACTGTATTATTCCTCTCTTGTATCTCCCCTGATGAAGTGATTATTACAAAAAAAGTGCACTTGGGAACTTATGTTTCATTTCCCTATGGACTCGCAGGAACATACTTGATGTCATGCTCAATTGTGATCCTTTCCAATATATTCATACTTGCCCGCCTTCAATCAATCCTGGTGCCACACCGCCCCACATGAAACAGCATCACTACTTCAGTGAGGTAGCGCCAAGAACACACACAAAAAAGGCCACATTTGTTCATACTCAGTCTCTAATTGTCATGTGTAATGCACTGAAACAACAGCTCCCTATCAATATCCAAGCCCCACAGACCTTTCCATGGTTTACTCCACACATTTCACATGCCCTGGTTCAGTTCACTGATAGCAAGTCAACCCCAGAATACCAAATCATTAAAACTCACGATTTACATCCACATATATACAAGACCTTTCCATGGTTTACTCTACACATTTCACATGCCCTGGTTCAGTTCATTGATAGCAAGTCAACCCCAGAATACCATATCATTAAAACTCACGATTAATATCCATATATATACAGAGACATATATACACGTAGTGGTGATGTGAGAAGGAGATGGAGTGAGTATTTTGAAGGTTTGTTATATGTGTTTGATGATACATTGGCAGATATAGGGTGTTTTGGTCGAGGTGGTGTGCAAAGTGAGAGGGTTAGGGAAAATGATTTGCTAAACAGAGAAGAGGTAGTAAAAGCTTTGCGGAAGATGAAAGCCGGCAAGGCAGCAGGTTTGGATGGTATTGCAGTGGAATTTATTAAAAAAGGGGGTGACTGTATTGTTGACTGGTTGGTAAGGTTATTTAATGCATGTATGATTCATGGTGTTAACCCAGCTGGTCACGCAGCAGATGAAGGTAGACATCCCGACCAAGCTGTGCAGCTGCAGCAACAACAGCAAGTCATTCGCTCTCTCCGTTCTAGGTGATGCTACTACGTTTGTGAATCAAGAACCATTGCAACACAAAAATCGCCAGGTGGTAGAGTGTCCCGCAGTGTATCGAGACAGACTTCCCCAGGACTTTTTTAAAGGGGAAGTAAATGTTTATAGTTGTGTTACTGGAGTGATAGTTTTCATACATGGTGCTTTGACAAGAAAATAGTGAAATTGGAAAAATGTAGCTTAGACATTGAAGCTTACTGATACAGTGGTTAAATTGATGAGAACTACTATTGACGTTTGTGTAAATAAATTATGCATTTTCCCTTTTCCATAGCCAGAGGTTGAATAATTATGTGACATTCATTTTTTCATTTCATTTCAAGCTAGAAGTTTCAGTTTCTAAATTGTTTCTTACATTTTTCATATGTATATATATGTATATGTGTGTGTGTGTGTGTATATGTCTGTATGTATGTGTTTGTATATGTATATATATACATATTATCCCTAGGGATAGGGGTGAAAGAATACTTCCCATGCATTCCTCGCGTGTCGTAGAAGGCGACTAGAGGGGACGGGAGCGGGGGGCCAGAAATCCTCCCCTCCTTGTAGTTTTTTAACTTTCTAAAATGGGAAACAGAAGAAGGAGTCACGCGGGGAGTGCTCATCCTCCTCGAAGGCTCAGACTGGGGTGTCTAAATGTGTGTGGATCTAACCAAGATGTGAAAAAAGGAGAGATAGGTAGTATGTTTGAGGAAAGGAACCTGGATGTTTTGGCTCTGAGTGTAACGAAGCTCAAGGGTAAAGGAGAAGAGTGGTTTGGGAATGTCTTGGGAGTAAAGTCAGGGGTTAGTGAGAGGACAAGAGCAGGGGAAGAAGTAGCAGTACTCCTGAAACAGGAGTTGTGGGAGTATGTGATAGAATGTAAGAAAGTAAATTCTCGATTAATATGGGTAAAACTGAAAGTTGATGGAGAGAGATGGGTGATTATTGGTGCATATGCACCTGGGCATGAGAAGAAAGATCATGAGAGGCAAGTGTTTTGGGAGCAGCTGAATGAGTGTGTTAGTGGTTTTGATGCACGAGACCGGGTTATAGTGATGGGTGATTTGAATGCAAAGGTGAGTAATGTGGCAGTTGAGGGAATAATTGGTATACATGGGGTGTTCAGTGTTGTAAATGGAAATGGTGAAGAGCTTGTAGATTTATGTGCTGAAAAAGGACTGGTGATTGGGAATACCTGGTTTAAAAAGCGAGATATACATAAGTATACGTATGTAAGTAGGAGAGATGGCCAGAGAGCGTTATTGGATTACGTGTTAATTGACAGGTGCGCGAAAGAGAGACTTTTGGATGTTAATGTGCTGAGAGGTGCAACTGGAGGGATGTCTGATCATTATCTTGTGGAGGCTAAGGTGAAGATTTGTATGGGTTTTCAGAAAAGAAGAGTGAATGTTGGGGTGAAGAGGGTGGTGAGAGTAAGTGAGCTTGGGAAGGAGACTTGTGTGAGGAAGTACCAGGAGAGACTGAGTACAGAATGGAAAAAGGTGAGAACAATGGAAGTAAGGGGAGTGGGGGAGGAATGGGATGTATTTAGGGAATCAGTGATGGATTGCACAAAAGATGCTTGTGGCATGAGAAGAGTGGGAGGTGGGTTGATTAGAAAGGGTAGTGAGTGGTGGGATGAAGAAGTAAGATTATTAGCGAAAGAGAAGAGAGAGGCATTTGGACAATTTTTGCAGGGAAAAAATGCAATTGAGTGGGAGATGTATAAAAGAAAGAGACAGGAGGTCAAGAGAAAGGTGCAAGAGGTGAAAAAGAGGGCAAATGAGAGTTGGGGTGAGAGAGCATCATTAAATTTTAGGGAGAATAAAAAGATGTTCTGGAAGGAGGTAAATAAAGTGCGTAAGACAAGGGAGCAAATGGGAACTTCAGTGAAGGGCGCAAATGGGGAGGTGATAACAAGTAGTGGTGATGTGAGAAGGAGATGGAGCGAGTATTTTGAAGGTTTGTTGAATGTGTTTGATGATAGAGTGGCAGATATAGGGTGCTTTGGTCGAGGTGGTGTGCAAAGTGAGAGGGTTAGGGAAAATGATTTGGTAAACAGAGAAGAGGTAGTAAAAGCTTTGCGGAAGATGAAAGCCGGCAAGGCAGCAGGTTTGGATGGTATTGCAGTAGAATTTATTAAAAAAGGGGGTGACTGTATTATTGACTGGTTGGTAAGGTTATTTAATGTATGTATGACTCATGGTGAGGTGCTTGAGGATTGGCAGAATGCGTGCATAGTGCCACTGTACAAAGGCAAAGGGGATAAGAGTGAGTGCTCAAATTACAGAGGTATAAGTTTGTTGAGTATTCCTGGTAAGTTATATGGGAGGGTATTGATTGAGAGGGTGAAGGAATGTACAGAGCATCAGATTGGGGAAGAGCAGTGTGGTTTCAGAAGTGGTAGAGGATGTGTGGATCAGGTGTTTGCTTTGAAGAATGTATGAGAAATACTTAGAAAAGCAAATGGATTTGTATGTAGCATTTATGGATCTGGAGAAGGCATATGATAGAGTTGATAGAGATGCTCTGTGGAAGGTATTAAGAATATATGGTGTGGGAGGCAAGTTGTTAGAAGCAGTGAAAAGTTTTTATCGAGGATGTAAGGCATGTGTACGTGTAGGAAGAGAGAAAAGTGATTGGTTCTCAGTGAATGTAGGTTTGCGGCAGGGGTGTGTGATGTCTCCATGGTTGTTTAATTTGTTTATGGATGGGGTTGTTAGGGAAGTGAATGCAAGAGTTTTGGAAAGAGGGGCAAGTATGAAGTCTGTTGGGGATGAGAGAGCTTGGGAAGTGAGTCAGTTGTTGTTCGCTGATGATACAGCGCTGGTGGCTGATTCATGTGAGAAACTGCAGAAGCTGGTGACTGAGTTTGGTAAAGTGTGTGAAAGAAGAAAGTTAAGAGTAAATGTGAATAAGAGCAAGGTTATTAGGTACAGTAGGGTTGAGGGTCAAGTCAATTGGGAGGTAAGTTTGAATGAAGAAAAACTGGAGGAAGTAAAGTGTTTTAGATATCTGGGAGTGGATCTGGCAGCGGATGGAACCATGGAAGCGGAAGTGGATCATAGGGTGGGGGAGGGGGCGAAAATTCTGGGAGCCTTGAAGAATGTGTGGAAGTCGAGAACATTATCTCCGAAAGCAAAAATGGGTATGTTTGAAGGAATAGTGGTTCCAACAATGTTGTATGGTTGCGAGGCGTGAGCTATGGATAGAGTTGTGCACAGGAGGATGGATGTGCTGGAAATGAGATGTTTGAGGACAATGTGTGGTGTGAGGTGGTTTGATCGAGTAAGTAACGTAAGGGTAAGAGAGATGTGTGGAAATAAAAAGAGCGTGGTTGAGAGAGCAGAAGAGGGTGCTTTGAAATGGTTTGGGCACATGGAGAGAATGAGTGAGGAAAGATTGACCAAGAGGATATATGTGTCGGAGGTAAAGGGAACGAGGAGAAGTGGGAGACCAAATTAGAGGTGGAAAGATGGAGTGAAAAAGATTTTGTGTGATCCGGGCCTGAACATGCAGGAGGGTGAAAGGAGGGCAAGGGATAGAGTGAATTGGATCGATGTGGTATACCAGGTTTGACGTGCTGTCAGTGGATTGAATCAGGGCATGTGAAGCGTCTGGGGTAAACCATGGAAAGCTGTGTAGGTATGTATATTTGCATGTGTGGACGTATGTATATACATGTGTATGGGGGTGGGTTGGGCCATTTCTTTCGTCTGTTTCCTTGCGCTACCTCACAAACGCGGGAGACAGCGACAAAGCAAAAAAAAAAAAAAAAAATTAGTAGACGACTTAAGAAACACCAAAGCACCATGTGGTGATGGCTCCATCCCATCACAAATCAGTCTACTGTTAATAAACAATTAGCTCCACAGATACATAACTGATACATCAAACATTACCTCTGATTAACAATGATGGTCAATATTTCCCTTGCATCAGAATGAAATTATCAATCAATCCACCTATGGTTAACAACAAAATTCAGTAATAGCGATTGCATGTGGTGTCATTACTCTGAAGGAATAACTCTTTAGGGGTATCATTATCAAGAGGTTATAAATACATATGACAGACACTCATTATCTTGGTTTTCCTGCAGAGAAGAATATCTACCAATTTATATATCTGTATCTCTGATGCCTGTTCCTTTAGTGAACTTCCTTAAGGGGGAGTCCTAGGCAAAAATGTCTCCATAACAATGCTGTTTCTTAGCCTTTGCAGCCTTTGCCTTATCAGGCCACTGGCAGAGGTCACCTCTAGTGCAGTGTTTTCAGAGGCTCCTAAGAGAGGAAGTGAAGTGAACTGATGCCAGATAGCGCCATACAGCTGTCAAAAAGTTTTTCCATAAATGTAATACCAGTTATTTCATTTCATTGATCTATTTTCATTTTCAACTTTATTTCCTTTATATATATATTATATTTATAATATATATATATATATATATATATATATATATATATATATATATATATATATATATATATATATATTGTGAGTATTTTGAAGGTTTGTTGAATGTGTTTGATGATAGAGTGGCAGATATAGGGTGTTTTGGTTGAGGTGGTGTGCAAAGTGAGAGGGTTAGGGAAAATGATTTGGTAAACAGAGAAGAGGTAGTGAAAGCTTTGCGAAAGATGAAAGCCGGCAAGGCAGCAGGTTTGGATGGTATTGCAGTGGAATTTATTAAAAAAGGGGGTGACTGTATTGTTGACTGGTTGGTAAGGTTATTTAATGTATGTATGACTCATGGTGAGGTGCCTGAGGATTGGCGGAATGCGTGCATAGTGCCATTGTACAAAGGCAAAGGGGATAAGAGGGAGTGCTCAAATTACAGAGGTATAAGTTTGTTGAGTATTCCTGGTAAATTATATGGGAGGGTATTGATTGAGAGGGTGACGGCATGTACAGAGCATCAGATTGGGGAAGAGCAGTGTGGTTTCAGAAGTGGTAGAGGATGTGTGGATCAGGTGTTTGCTTTGAAGAATGTATGTGAGAAATACTTAGAAAAGCAAATGGATTTGTATGTAGCATTTATGGATCTGGAGAAGGCATATGATAGAGTTGATAGAGATGCTCTGTGGAAGGTATTAAGAATATATGGTGTGGGAGGAAAGTTGTTAGAAGCAGTGAAAAGTTTTTATCGAGGATGTAAGGCATGTGTACGTGTAGGAAGAGAGGAAAGTGATTGGTTCTCAGTGAATGTAGGTTTGCGGCAGGGGTGTGTGATGTCTCCATGGTTGTTTAATTTGTTTATGGATGGGGTTGTTAGGGAGTTAAATGCAAGAGTTTTGGAAAGAGGGGCAAGTATGAAGTCTGTTGGGGATGAGAGAGCTTGGGAAGTGAGTCAGTTGTTGTTCGCTGATGATACAGCGCTGGTGGCTGATTCATGTGTGAAACTGCAGAAGCTGGTGACTGAGTTTGGTAAAGTGTGTGGAAGAAGAAAGTTAAGAGTAAATGTGAATAAGAGCAAGGTTATTAGGTACAGTAGGGTTGAGGGTCAAGTCAATTGGGAGGTGAGTTTGAATGGAGAAAAACTGGAGGAAGTGAAGTGTTTTAGATATCTGGGAGTGGATCTGGCAGCGGATGGAACCATGGAAGCGGAAGTGGATCATAGGGTGGGGGAGGGGGCGAAAATTCTGGGGGCCTTGAAGAATGTGTGGAAGTCGAGAACATTATCTCGGAAAGCAAAAATGGGTATGTTTGAAGGAATAGTGGTTCCAACAATGTTGTATGGTTGCGAGGCGTGGGCTATGGATAGAGTTGTGCGCAGGAGGATGGATGTGCTGGAAATGAGATGTTTGAGGACAATGTGTGGTGTGAGGTGGTTTGATCGAGTGAGTAACGTAAGGGTAAGAGAGATGTGTGGAAATAAAAAGAGCGTGGTTGAGAGAGCAGAAGAGGGTGTTTTGAAGTGGTTTGGGCACATGGAGAGGATGAGTGAGGAAAGATTGACCAAGAGGATATATGTGTCGGAGGTGGAGGGAACAAGGAGAAGAGGGAGACCAAATTGGAGGTGGAAAGGTGGAGTGAAAAAGATTTTGTGTGATCGGGGCCTGAACATGCAGGAGGGTGAAAGGAGGGCAAGGAATAGAGTGAATTGGAGCGATGTGGTATACCGGGGTTGACGTGCTGTCAGTGGATTGAATCAAGGCATGTGAAGCGTCTGGGGTAAGCCATGGAAAGCTGTGTAGGTATGTATATTTGCGTGTGTGGACGTATGTATATACATGTGTATGGGGGGGGGTTGGGCCATTTCTTTCGTCTGTTTCCTTGCGCTACCTCGCAAACGCGGGAGACAGCGACAAAGTATAATAAAAAAAAAATATATTTTGCTTTATCGCTGTCTCCCGCATTAGCGAGGTAGCGCAAGGAAACAGACGAAAGAATGGGCCAACCCACCCACATACACATGTATATACATACACGTCCACACACGCAAATACACATACCTATACATCTCAATGTACACACATATATATATCTTTTTTCTTCTTTTTTGCTTTCTCGCAGTCTCCCGCGTTTGCGAGGTAGCGCAAGGAAACAGATGAAAGAAATGGCCTGATCCACCCCCAAACACATGTATATATATACGTCCACACACGCAAATATACATACCTACACAGCTTTCCATGGTTTACCCCAGACGCTTCACATGCCTTGATTCAATCCACTGACAGCACGTCAACCCCGGTATACCACATCAATCCAATTCACTCTATTCCTTGCCCTCCTTTCACCCTCCTGCATGTTCAGGCCCCGATCACACAAAATCTTTTTCACTCCAATTTTCCACCTCCAATTTGGTCTCCCACTTCTCGTTCCCTCCACCTCCGACACATATATCCTCTTGGTCAATCTTTCCTATCTCATTCTCTCCATGTGCCCAAACCATTTCAAAACAACCTCTTCTGCTCTCTCAACCACGCTCTTTTTATTTCCAAACATCTCTCTTACCCTTACGTTACTTACTCGATCAAAACACCTCACACCACATATTGTCCTCAAACATCTCATTTCCAGCACATCCATCCTCCTGCGCACAACTCTATCCACAGCCCACGCCTCGCAACCATACAACATTGTTGGAACCACTATTCCTTCAAACATACCCATTTTTGCTTTCCGAGATAATGTTCTCGACTTCACACATTCCTCAAGGCTCCCTAGATTTTCGCCCCCTACCCCACCATATGATCTACTTCTGCTTCCATGGTTCCATCCGCTGCCAGATCCACTCCCAGATATCTAAAACACTTAACTTCCTACAGTTTTTCTCCATTCAAACTTACCTCCCAATAGACTTGACCCTCAACCCTACTGTACCTAATTACCTTGCTCTTATTCACATTTACTCTTAACTTTCTTCTTTCACACACTTTACCAAACTCAGTCACCAGCTTCTGCAGTTTCTCACATGAATCAGCCACCAGCGCTGTATCATCAGCGAACAACAACTGACTCACTTCCCAAGCTCTCTCATCCCCAACAGACTTCATACTTGCCCCTCTTTCCAAAACTCTTGCATTTACCTCCCTAACAACCCCATCCATAAACAAATTAAGCAACCATGGAGACATCACACACCCCTGCCACAAACCTACATTCACTGAGAACCAATCACTTTCCTCTCTTCCTACACGTACACATGCCTTACATCCTCCATAAAAACTTTTCACTGCATCTAACAACTTGCCTCCCACACCATATATTCTTAATACCTTCCACAGAGCATCTCTATCAACTCTATCATATGCCTTCTCCAGATCCATAAATGCTACATACAAATCCATTTGCTTTTCTAAGTATTTCTCACATACATTCTTCAAAGCAAACACCTGATCCACACATCCTCTACCACTTTTGAAACCACACTGCTCTTCCCCAATCTGATGCTCTCTACATGCCTTCACCCTCTCAATCAATACCCTCCCATATAATTTACCAGGAATACTCAACAAACTTATACCTCTGAAATTTGAGCACTCACTCTTATCCCCTTTGCCTTTGTACAATGGCACTATGCACGTGTTCCGCCAATCCTCAAGCACCTCACCATCAGTCATACATACATTAAATAACCTTACCAACCAGTCAATAATACAGTCACCCCTTTTTTAATAAATTCCACTGCAATACCATCCAAACCTGCTGCCTTGCCAGCTTTCATCTTCCGCAAAGCTTTTACTACCTCTTCTCTGTTTACCAAATCATTTTCCCTAACCCTCTCACTTTGCAAACCACCTCGACCAAAACACCCTATATCTGCCACTCAATCATCAAACACATTCAACAAACCTTCAAAATACTCACTCCATCTCCTTCTCACATCACCACTACTTGTTATCACCTCCCCATTTGCGCCCTTCACTGAAGTTCCCATTTGCTCCCTTGTCTTACGCACTTTATTTACCTCCTTCCAGAACATCTTTTTATTCTCCCTAAAATTTAATGATACTCTCTCACCCCAACTCTCATTTGCCCTCTTTTTCACCTCTTGCACCTTTCTCTTGACCTCCTGTCTCTTTCTTTTATACATCTCCCACTCAATTGCATTTTTTCCCTGCAAAAATCGTCCAAATGCCTCTCTCTTCTCTTTCACTAATAATCTTACTTCTTCATCCCACCACTCACTACCCTTTCTAATCAACCCACCTCCCACTCTTCTCATGCCACAAGCATCTTTTGCGCAATCCATCACTGATTCCCTAAATACATCCCATTCCTCCCCCACTCCCCTTACTTCCATTGTTCTCACTTTTTTCCAATCTGTACTCAGTCTCTCCTGGTACTTCCTCACACAAGTCTCCTTCCCAAGCTCACTTACTCTCACCACCCTCTTCACCCCAACATTCACTCTTCTTTTCTGAAAACCCATACAAATCTTCACCTTAGCCTCAACAAAATAATGATCAGACATCCCTCCAGTTGCACCTCTCAGCACATTAACATCCAAAAGTCTCTCTTTCGCACGCCTGTCAATTAACACGTAATCCAATAACGCTCTCTGGCCATCTCTCCTACTTACATACGTATACTTATGTATATCTCGCTTTTTAAACCAGGTATTCCCAATCACCAGTCGTTTTTCAGCACATAAATCTACAAGCTCTTCACCATTTCCATTTACAACACTGAACACCCCATGCATACCAATTATTCCCTCAACTGCCACATTACTCACCTTTGCATTCAAATCACCCATCACTATAACCCGGTCTCGTGCATCAAAACCACTAACACACTCATTCAGCTGCTCCCAAAACACTTGCCTCTCATGATCGTTCTTCTCATGCCCAGGTGCATATGCACCAATAATCACCCATCTCTCTTCATCAACTTTCAGTTTTACCCATATTACTCGAGAATTTACTTTCTTACATTCTATCACCTACTCCCAAGACAAGAGCAAGAGAAGGAGTAGCAGTACTCCTGAAACAGGAGTTGTGGGAGTATGTGATAGAATGTAAGAAAGTAAATTCTCGATTAATATGGGTAAAACTGAAAGTTGATGGAGAGAGATGGGTGATTATTGGTGCATATGCACCTGGGCATGAGAAGAAAGATCATGAGAGGCAAGTGTTTTGGGAGCAGCTGAACGAGTGTGTTAGTGGTTTTGATGCACGAGACCGGGTTATAGTGATGGGTGATTTGAATGCAAAGGTGAGTAATGTGGCAGTTGAGGGAATAATTGGTATACATGGGGTGTTCAGAGTTGTAAATGGAAATGGTGAAGAGCTTGTAGATTTATGTGCTGAAAAACGACTGGTGATTGGGAATACCTGGTTTAAAAAGCGAGATATACATAAGTATACATATGTAAGTAGGAGAGATGGCCAGAGAGCGTTATTGGATTACGTGTTAATTGACAGGCGTGTGAAAGAGAGACTTTTGGATGTTAATGTGCTGAGAGGTGCAACTGGGGGGATGTCTGATCGTTATCTTGTTGAGGCTAAGGTGAAGATTTGTATGGGTTTTCAGAAAAGAAGAGTGAATGTTGGGGTGAAGAGGGTGGTGAGAGTAAGTGAGCTTGGGAAGGAGACTTGTGTGAAGAAGTACCAGGAGAGACTGAGTACAGAATGGAAAAAAGTGAGAACAATGGAAGTAAGGGGAGTGGGGGAGGAATGGGATGTATTTAGGGAATCAGTGATGGATTGCACAAAAGATGCTTGTGGCATGAGAAGAGTGGGCGGTGGGTTGATTAGAAAGGGTAGTGAGTGGTGGGATGAAGAGGTAAGATTATTAGTGAAAGAGAAGAGAGAGGCATTTGGACGATTTTTGCTGGGAAAAAATGCTATTGAGTGGGAGATGTATAAAAGAAAGAGACAGGAGGTCAAGAGAAAGGTGCAAGAGGTGAAAAAGAGGGCAAATGAGAGTTGGGGTGAGAGAGTATCATTAAATTTTAGGGAGAACAAAAAGATGTTCTGGAAGGAGGTAAATAAAGTGCGTAAGACAAGGGAGCAAATGGGAACTTCAGTGAAGGGCGCAAATGGGGAGGTGATAACAAGTAGTGGTGATGAGAAGGAGATGGAGTGAGTGTTTTGAAGGTTTGTTGAATGTGTTTGATGATAGAGTGGCAGATATAAGGTGTTTTGGTCGAGGTGGTGTGCAAAGTGAGAGGGTTAGGGAAAATGATTTGGTAAACAGAGAAGAGGTAGTAAAAGTTTTGCGGAAGATGAAAGCCGGCAAGGCAGCAGGTTTGGATGGTATTGCAGTGGAATTTATTAAAAAAGGGGGTGACTGTATTATTGACTGGTTGGTAAGGTTATTTAATGTATGTATGACTCATGGTGAGGTGCGTGAGGATTGGCGGAATGCGTGCATAGTGCCATTGTACAAAGGCAAAGGGGATAAGAGTGAGTGCTCAAATTACAGAGGTATAAGTTTGTTGAGTATTCCTGGTAAATTATATGGGAAGGTATTGATTGAGAGGGTGAAGGCATGTACAGAGCATCAGATTGGGGAAGAGCAGTGTGGTTTCAGAAGTGGTAGAGGATGTGTGGATCAGGTGTTTGCTTTGAAGAATGTATGTGAGAAATACTTAGAAAAGCAAATGGATTTGTATGTAGCATTTATGGATCTGGTTGGTAAGGTTATTTAATGTAAGTATGACTCATGGTGAGGTGCCTGAGGATTGGCGGAATGCGTGCATAGTGCCATTGTACAAAGGCAAAGGGAATAAGAGTGAGTGCTCAAATTACAGAGGTACAAATTTGTTGAGTATTCCTGGTAAATTATATGGGAGGGTATTGATTGAGAGGGTGAAGGCATGTACAGAGCATCAGATTGGGCAAGAGCAGTGTGGTTTCAGAAGTGGTAGAGGATATGTGGATCAGGTGTTTGCTTTGAAGAATGTATGTGAGAAATACTTAGAAAAGCAAATGGATTTGTATGTAGCATTTATGGATCTGGAGAAGGCATATGATAGAGTTGATAGAGATGCTCTGTGGAAGGTATTAAGAATATATGGTGTGGGAGGCAAGTTGTTAGAAGCAGTGAAAAGTTTTTATCGAGGATGTAAGGCATGTGTACGTGTAGGAAGAGAGGAAAGTGATTGGTTCTCAGTGAATGTAGGTTTGCGGCAGGGGTGTGTGATGTCTCCATGGTTGTTTAATTTGTTTATGGATGGGGTTGTTAGGGAGGTGAATGCAAGAGTTTTGGAAAGAGGGGCAAGTATGAAGTCTGTTGGGGATGAGAGAGCTTGGTAAGTGAGTCAGTTGTTGTTCGCTGATGATACAGCGATGGTGGCTGATTCATGTGAGAAACTGCAGAAGCTGGTGACTGAGTTTGGTAAAGTGTGTGAAAGAAGAAAGTTAAGAGTAAATGTGAATAAGAGCAAGGTTATTAGGTACAGTAGGGTTGAGGGTCAAGTCAATAGGGAGGTGAGTTTGAATGGAGAAAAACTGGAGGAAGTGAAGTGTTTTAGATATCTGGGAGTGGATCTGGCAGCGGATGGAACCATGGAAGCGGAAGTGGATCATAGGGTGGGGGCGAAAATTCTGGGAGCCTTGAGGAATGTGTGGAAGTCGAGAACATTATCTCGGAAAGCAAAAATGGGTATGTTTGAAGGAATAGTGGTTCCAACAATGTTGTATGGTTGCGAGGTGTGGGCTATGGATAGAGTTGTGCGCAGGAGGATGGATGTGCTGGAAATGAGATGTTTGAGGACAATGTGTGGTGTGAGGTGGTTTGATCGAGTAAGTAACGTAAGGGTAAGAGAGATGTGTGGAAATAAAAAGAGCGTGGTTGAGAGAGCAGAAGAGGGTGTTTTGAAATGGTTTGGGCACATGGAGAGAATGAGTGAGGAAAGACTGACCAAGAGGATATATGTGTCGGAGGTGGAGGGAACGAGGAGAAGAGGGAGACCAAATTGGAGGTGGAAAGATGGAGTGAAAAAGATTTTGTGTGATCGGGGCCTGAACATGCAGGAGGGTGAAAGGAGGGCAAGGAATAGAGTGAATTGGAGCGATGTGGTATACCGGGGTTGACGTGCTGTCAGTGGATTGAATCAGGGCATGTGAAGCGTCTGGGGTAAACCATCGATAGCTGTGTAGGTATGTATATTTGCGTGTGTGGACGTATGTATATACATGTGTATGGGGGTGGGTTGGGCCATTTCTTTCGTCTGTTTCCTTGCGCTACCTCACAAATGTGGGAGACAGCGACAAAGAAAAAAAAAAAATATATATATATATATATATATTTTTTTTTTTTTTTTTTGAGAGAGAGAGAGAGATAGAGAGAGAGAGAGAGAGAGACTGACTATACGAATTAGCCAAATCGGCAGGCCTAGTGCAAAGGGCTCACTGCATGTAGTGCAAAGGGCTCATTGCATGTCCTGCTTGATGTACAAGACTAATCTTCTCAGCTGCCACCTGCATTACATAATTATCGATTCTTGATTCATTTTTTTTTTTTATTATTTTGCTTTGTTGCTGTCTCCCGCACTGGCGAGGTAGCGCAAGAAAACAGACTAAAGAATGGCTCAACCCACCCACATACACATGTATATACATACACATCCACACACGCAAATATACATACCTATACATCTCAACGTATACATATATATACACACACAGACACATACATATATACACATGTACATAATTCATACTGTCTGCCTTTATTCATTCCCGTCGCCACCCCACCATACATGAAATAACAACCCCCTCCCCCTGCATGTGCACAAGGTTGCACTAGGAAAAGACAACAAAGGCCACATTCGTTCACACTCAGTCTCTAGCTGTCATGTACAATGCACTGAAACCACAGCTCCCTTTCCACATCCAGGCCCCACAGAACTTTCCATGGTTTACCCTAGAAGCTTCACATGCCCTGGTTCATGAAACCACAGCCCCCTTTCCACATCCAGGCCACACAGAACTTTCCATGGTTTACCCTAGACATTTCACACGCCCTGGTTCAATCCACTGACAGCACATCTATTCCTTGCACGCCTTTCACTCTCCTGCATGTTCAGGCCCCGATCACTCAAAATCTTTTTCACTCCCATCTTTCCACCTCCAATTTGATCTCCCACTTCTCCTTGTTCCCTCCATCTCTGACACATACATCCTCTTGGTCAATCTTTCCTTACTCATTCTCTCCATGTGACCAAACCATTTCAAAACACCCTCTTCTGCTCTCTCAACCACACTCTTTTTATTACCACACATCTCTCTTACCCTATTATTACTTACTTGATCAAACCACCTCACACCACATACTGTCCTCAAACATCTCATTTCCAATACATCACCCTCCTCCGCACAACTCTATCTATAGCCCACGCCTCACAACCATATAAGAACCACTATTCCTTCAAACATACCCATTTTTGCTTTCCGAGATAATGTTTTCGATTTCCGCACACTCTTCAACACTAACAGAACTTTTGCTCCCACCCTATGATTTACTTTCGTTTCCAAGGTTCCATCCGCTGCCAAATCCACTTCCAGATATCCAAAACACTTCATTTCCTCCAGTTTTTCTCCATTCAAACTTACCTCTCAATTGACTTGTCCCTCAACCCTACTGTACCTAATAACCTTGCTCTTATTCACATTTACTCTCAGCTTTCTTCTTTCACACACTTTACCAAACTCAGTCACCAGCTTCTGCAGTTTCTCACACGAATCAGCCACCAGCGCTGTATCATCGGCGAACAACAACTGACTCACTTCCCAAGCTCTCTCATCCACAACAGACTGCATACTTGCCCCTCTTTCTAAAACACTTCCATTTACCGCCCTAACAACCCCATCCATAAACAAATTAAACAACCATGGAGGCATCACACACCCCTGCCGCAAACAAACATTCACTGAGAACCAATCACTTTCCTCTCTTCCTACACATACACAAGCCTAACATCCTAAATAAAAACTTTTCACTGCTTCCAACAACTTGCCCCCACACCATATATTCTTAATACCTTCCACAAAGCATCTCTATCAACTCTATCATATGCCTTCTCCAGATCTATAAATGCTGCATACAAATCCATTTGGTTTTCTAAGTATTTCTCACATACATTCTTCAAAGCAAACACCTGATCCACACATCCTCTACCACTTCTGAAACCACACTGCTCTTCCCCAATATGATGCTCTGTACATGCCTTCACCCTCTCAATCAATACTCTCCCATATAATTTCCCAGGAATACTCAACAAACTTATACCTCTGTAATCTGAGCACTCACTTTTATCCCCTTTGCCTTTGTACAATGGCACTATGCAAGCATTCTGCCAATACTCAGGCACCTCACCATGAGTCATACATACATTAAATAACCTTACCAACCAGTCAACAATACAGTCACCCCTTTTTTAATAAATTCCACTGCAATACCATTTAACCCACTGCCTTGCCAGCTTTCATCTTCCGCAAAGCTTTTACTACCTCTTCTCTGTTTACCAAATCATTCTCCCTAACCCTCTCACTTTGCACACCACCTCGACCAAAACACCCTATATCTGCCATTCTATCATCAAACATATTCAACAAACCTTCAAAATACTCACTCCATCTCCTTCCCACATCACCACTACTTCTTGTCACTTCCCCATTAGCCCCCTTCACTGAAGTTCCCATTTGTTCCCTTGTCTTATGCACTTTATTAACCTCCTTCCAAAACATCTTTATATTCTCCCTAAAATCTAATGATACTCTCTCACCCCAACTCTCATTTGCCCTCTTTTTCACCTCTTGAACCTTTCTCTTGACCTCCTGCCTCTTTCTTTTATACATCTCCCAATCATTTGCATTATTTCCCATTAAGTCGTCCAAATGCCTCTCTCTTCTCTTTCACTAATAATCTTACTTCTTCATCCTACCACTCACTACCCTTTCTAATCTGCCCACCTCCCACACTTCTCATGCCACAAGCATCTTTTGTGCAAGCCATCACTGCTTCCCTAAATACATCCCGTTCCTCCCCCACTTCCCTTACCTCCTTTGTTCTCACCTTTTTCCATTCTGTACTCAGTCCCTCCTGGTACTTCCTTACACAAGTCTCCTTCTCAAGCTCACTTACTCTCACCGCTCTTTTCACCCCAACATTCTCTCTTCTTTTCTGAAAACCTCTACAAATCTTCACCTTCGCCTCCACAAGATAATGATCAGACATCTCTAGTTGCACCTCTCAGCACATTAACATCCAAAAGTCTCTCTTTTGCACGCCTATCAATTAACACGTAACCCAATAATGCTCTCTGGCCATCTCTCCTACTTACATACTTATGTATCTCTCTCTTTTTAAATCAGGTATTCCCAATCACCAGTCCTTTTTCAGCACATAAATCTACAAGGTCTTCACCATTTCCATTTACAACTCTGAACACCCCATGTACACCAATTATTCCCTCAACTGCCACATTACTCACCTTTGCATTCAAATCACCCATCACTATAACCTGGTCTCGTACATCAAAACTACTAACACAATCACTCAGCTGCTCCCAAAACACTTGCCTCTCATGATCTTTCTTCTCATGCCCAGGTGCAGAGGCACCAATAATCACCCATCTCTCTCCATCCACTTTCAGTTTTACCCATATCAATCTAGAGTTTACTTTCTTACACTCTTTCACATACTCCCACCACTCCTGTTTCAGGAATAGTGCTACTCCTTCCCTTGCTCTTGTCCTCTCACTAACCCCTGACTTTATTCCCAAGACATTCCCAAACCACTCTTCCCCTTTACTCATGAGCTTCGTTTCACTCACAGCCAAAACATCCAGGTTCCTTTCCTCAAACATACTACCTATCTCTCCTTTTTTCTCATCTTGTTTACATCCATACACATTTTGACACCCCAATCTGAGCCTTCGAGGAGGATGAGCACTCCCCGCGTGACTCCTTCTTCTGTTTCCCCTTTCAGAAAGTTAAAATACAAGGAGGGGAGGGCTTCCAGCCCCCACTCCCGTCCCCTTTAGTTGCCTTCTACGACACGTGAGGAATGCATGGGAAGTATTCTTTCTCCCCTATTCCCACTGATTTCAACCATCAGTTTTCTTTTAAATCTTCCTATAGTTGTTTCAAAGAATTCTTGAGAATTAACAAATCTAAACCTTCCCTGTATCTTTCCTGTTGGAAAGCTTCAGTTTGTTCCCATGGACAGATTCTCTTACATCTTTCTCTTCTATCTAAGCTATCATTTGCAGGTCATTCAGCCTTTCATGGTAGTCAATGTTTATCCCTTCAATTTTCACAATAAAGTGCTTTTGAATCCTCTCTAATATGTTACATCTAAAATGTTTTACTGATGATCATACAACATAGCAGTATTTGATTTTGCTTATTCTATCTGTCTCATCTAAAATGTTTTACTGATGATCATACAACATAGCAGTATTTGATTCTGCTTATTCTATCTGTCTATATCTATAATGCCCATTCCCTTTGGGAACTCCAATCAGGGGAGACCAGAGCAAAAGTCTCCACTTAACCCTGTCCTTACATGCCTCCCTTGCACATGCAATGCAACACATCCTTCCACCATATTTCTCACTCCAGTATGCTTCCACTATATTCCCCATGTCACATGTGGTCCTTCTCTCACATCAACCACTTGAATTATATCATATACTCCTTGAAAAATCCTGTCAAGCACTCTTTCCATATGCCCAAACCACTTCAAAGTATTACATTTCATCCACTCTACCAACCAAAAATTCATTCCTTGCCATACCAAATCTCTCATATACCCTCTCATTTCTTTCTTTATTCCATCTATTCATAACATATTCTCCACTCAAATAGCTCATTTTCACAGCATGGATTCTTTACCTATGACTCACTGCATATCCATATTTCAGCTGCCTAGGTCGGGATCAGGAGAACTAACAGTCCCTTAATCCTTTCTTCACTTCCATACATACACTCCTATCCATCATCATTATATTAGGGGACCTAATAATTCTTCTACCCCATTCTGCTCTTTTCCTCAACTTTCCTTCCAAATCATCAAACTTAACAAAGATAACTTTCAAATACTTAAATTCTGTCACCTCTCCCAGTCTTCTAAATCGTAAATGCCTATTACCAACAAGAACTCCCATTACGGGGATGCTTGCTCTTTCTCCCCAATATCTATAACAGAGTTTAGTAAACTTCCTTCTCTCTCTATAATGCTTTCCAAATCTAAACTTTCAAATTGTTTCCCTTCAAACACCATTAGTTCATGTTTACCTGCTTTTGTCTTCAACCAACTCCGATTATTCAAAATAAAACACACAACCTTCTGCAACTCCTCTTCACTCTCCGCAAACATACTATCATCCAAAAACAGGCATGTCACTAGCCACCATACTTCACCACCGAATGATCTCTGCACCTCTTTCCCTGTTTTATCTTTCATCTCTCTTATCACTCCATCCATATATGCTAAAAAGCCATGGTAACAAGTTCAATTCTCAAAGCCCCTCCTCATATGGTCTGTTATGCAAGAAATCAATTTAATTACTCTTTGCTGCACTGGTTTCAACTTTAAGAATATCCTTGCTGAAATAACTTGAGTACTTGAGGTATAGTCTAACTAGAATTAGGTACAGTGGCAACATCACATCCTTGCTTTTGTAGGTAAAGCTTTTGCTAATAAATCCTAACATCTTATGTGCTTTCTTGGCAGTTTCATTACAACGCAAGGAGAATTTGAAGTGGCTGGAGACAGTTACCCCTAGATCCCTCACTCTTGTGGCCCATCACTTCATAAAATTTTTTGTGGAGGTGTTCTACACACAACAATTGAGATTTATTGATGTTAAATGGCAGTCGCCATTTTCTAGACCATTCAGTGATTTTATCTGGATCCTCTTGTTATCTTAGCCCATCTTCTTTAGTTAATATGACATTGCTGATCTTTGTGTCATCTGCAAATTTGGACATTAAGTTATTTAGCCATACGTAAATATCATTAATATAAATGGTGAAAAGTATAAGCCAAAGTAAGGATTCCTGGGGGATCCTATTGGTAATGGGGGACCATGATGATGATTCACCATTCATTACGACTCTCTGGTTCCTATTACGTAATCATTCTTCAATCCAATTTCCTACGCAACCAGTAATCCTTGTCCCAAACTCTACGCATCAATTTAACATGGGGGACTTTGTTGAATGCTTTCTGAAAATCTGGAAATATATCATCTATTGCTTTAGTCTTGTTGCACACACTAATTCATGAGAAAATTCAAGGAGGTTTGTAAGGCATGATCTGCGCTTCCTAAAACCATGCTACGTATCATTGATCAGACTGTGCTGTTCCAGTTAGGCTACAAAAGTTTACATATAACTGATGTGAAGCTAACTGGATGGTAATTACATAGCAATTCTTGGCTTCCCTTTTTGTAAAGAGAAGTGACATCTGCCAATCTCCAGTCCTGCACAACTATTCCATCCTGGAAAGATTTACAGACAACAGAGGTTAACAGTCTGGCACTTTCGTGTTAAACATTTTTAACTACTCATTGATAGAAATGACCAGGATATGGGCTTTTATTGTCTTCAACTCATCTATCTGTGTTAGTACTTTTCTTACTGTGACGGTAAATTCTGGTATCATGTGCGTCCTATCTGCCAATCTCAAAATTCATGTTGCTGATTTCTAGTGTGAAAAATAACTAAACAAACTTGTTCAGGATTGTTGCTCTGCTTTTATCATCCAAAATGGATTCCCCATCATTATTTACGAAGGGTCCTATACCACCCCTTACATGTTTATTATTATTATCATATATTATCATTTTGCTTTGTCACTGTCTCCCGCGGCAGCGAGGTAGTGCAAGGAAACAGACGAAAGAATGGCCCAACCCACCCACATACACATGTATATACATACACATCCACACATGCAAATATACATACCTATACATCTCAATGTACACATACACACATAGACATATACATATATACACATGTACATAATTCATAGTCTGCCTTTATCTATTCCCATCGCCACCTCGCCACACATGGATTAACAACCCCCTCCCCCCCTCACATGTGCAAGGTAGCACTAGGAAAAGACAACAAAGGCCACATTCGTTCACATTCAGTCTCTATCTGTCATGTAATAATGCACTGAAACCACAGCTCCCTTTCCACATCCAGGCCCTACAGAACTTTCCATGGTTTACTTCAGACGCTTCACATGCCCTGGTTCAATCCATTGACATCACGTCGACCCCAGTATACCACATCGTTCCAATTCACTCTATTCCTTGCACGCCTTTCACCCTCCTGCATGTTCAGGCTCCAATCACTCAAAATCTTTTTCACTCCATCTTTCCACCTCCAATTTGGTCTCCCACTTCTCCTCGTTCCCTTCACCTCTGACGCATATATCCTCATGGTCAATCTTTCCTCACTCATTCTCTCCATGTGACCAAACCATTTCAAAACACCCTCTTCTGCTCTCTCAAAAACACTCTTTTTATTTCCACACATCTCTCTTACCCTTACATTACTTACTTGATCAAGCCACCTCACACCACATACTGTCATCAAACATCTCATTTCCAGCACATCCACCCTCCTCCACACATCTCTATCCATAGCCAACGCCTCGCAACCATACAACATTGTAGGAACCACTATTCCTTCAAACATACCCATTTTTGCTTTCCGAGATAATGTTTTCGACTTCTAAACATTCTTCAAGGCTCCCAGCATTTTTGCTCCCTCCCCCACCATATGATTCACTTCCACTTCCATGGTTCCATCTGCTGCCAGATCCACTCCCAGATATCTAAAACACTTTACTTCCTCCAGTTTTTCTCCATTCAAACTTACCTCCCAATTGACTTGACCCTCAACCCTACTGTACCTAATAACCTTGCTCTTATTCACATTTACTCTTAACTTTCTTCTTTCACACACTTTACCAAACTCAGTCACCAGCTTCTGCAGTTTCTCACATGAATCAGCCACTAGCGCTGTATCATCAGTGAACAACAATTGACTCACTGCCCAAGCTCTCTCATCAACAACAGACTGCATACTTGCCCCTCTTTCCAAAACTCTTGCATTCACCTCCCTAACAACCCCATCCATAAACAAATTAAACAACCATGGACACATCACACACCCCTGCCACAAAACTACATTCACTGAGAACCAATCACTTTCCTCTCTTCCTACACGTACACACGACTTACATCCTCGATAAAAACTTTTCACTGCTTCTAACAACTTGCCTCCCACACCATATATTCTTAATATCTTCCACAGAGCATCTCTATCAACTCTATCATATGCCTTCTCCAGATCCATAAATGCTACATACAAATCCATTTGTTTTTCTAAGTATTTCTCACATACATTCTTCAAAGCAAACACCTGATCTACACATCCCCTACCACTTCTGAAACCACACTGCTCTTCCCCAGTCTGATGCTCTGTACATGCCTTCACCCTCTCAATCAATACCCTCCCATATAATTAACCAGGAATACTCAACAAAACTTATACCAATGTAATTTGAGCACTCACCTTTGTCTCCTTTGCCTTTGTACTGTGGCACTATGCAGGCATTCCACCAATTCTCAGGCACCTCACCATCAGTCATACATACATTAAATAACCTTACCAACCAGTCAACAATACAGTCACCCCCTTTTGTGAATAAATTCCACAGCAATACCATCCAACCCCGCTGCCTTGCCAGCTTTCATCTTCCGTAAAGCTTTTACTACCTCTTCTCTGTTTACAAATCATTTTCCCTAACCCTCTCACTTTGTACACCACCTCAACCAAAACACCCTATATCTGCCACTCTATCATCAAACACATTCAACAAACCTTCACAATACTCACTCCATCTCCTTCTCACATCACCACTACTTGTTATCACCTCCCCATTAGCCCCCTTCAATGAGGTTCCCATTTGTTCCCTTGTCTTATGCATTTTATTTACCTCCTTCCAAAACATCTTTTTATTCTCCCTAAAATTTAATGATACTCTCCCACCCCACTCTCATTTGCCCTCTTTTTCACCTCGTGCATCTTTCTCTTGACCTCCTGCCTCTTTCTTTTATACATCTCCCACTCATTTGCATTATTTCCCTGCAAAAATCGTCCAAATGCCTCTCTCTTCTCTTTCACTGTTTCTTATTATTGAAAAATTTATAAAAACTTTTAGGATCTCCATTACTGTCTCTTACAATGCTCACTTCATACTCTCTCTTGGCTTGTTTGATAAGACTCTCCATTACTATCTCTTCCAATGCTCACTTCATACTCTCTCTTGGCTTGTTTGATAAGACTTTTCACGTGTCTTCTGATTGTATTATACTGTGCTGCAATATTTGGGTCATTATCTGATTTCTTCAGCTTGTAGAGTTTATTTCTGTGCCATATAGCTCTTGCAATATCTTGGGAGTACCATTCAGGTTTGTTGGTTTTAGATGAATGAGAATGAAAGTGACTTCAAAATGCATAAACTGATGCTTAAAACTAAGCAAGAATCAACAAGGGTGATCTTTAACACATTGCACAACCCATCAAAATCCACCCTTTTAAAATTGAAATTATAATATTGTCGTTAGGGGAGTTGGTTTTGATATTTACGTTGAACCTAACCATGCTATTGTCCTAAGTACCTAAATGCTCTCCAACACAGGTATTAGTTACTGAAAACTCCTGGAATACACAAACTAAATCAAGTATATTAGCTTCCCTCTTTGGCTCAGTGATGGTTTGATCTCGCAAACTCTTCTACACCTGAAATAGTTTGCCAGATGATTTCTGAAAAGATTGAAATCCCCAAAATGATAAGATCTTTACCCTGTGACCCACTGTAACATGACAGTTCAATGCCTCCTGGGTGACTAGGGCATGTAAAGACGACATTTATGTAAAGTTTGAAAATTCTGCGCTTACATGATCACAAAAGTGTCCAACAGCAGGTGTTGTATTCTGAATTTTGATGGGGCTTAAGTAAGATTTTACATACAGTGCAGTTCCGCCTTCTCCAATCGTCTGTCTCTTATAAATACTATGAAATCTGGCAGATTGTACCTGATAATCAGAGCATTGTTTTTTCATGCTTTGAAATACTTCTGTTAAACCAATGGTATCAACATGTTCACTGTTAATCAAACAATGCAATTCTGATACTTTGTTTCGGATAGATCTTATAGTCTTGTAAAGTTCATCTAAATTCTTGAGTGATTTCTGTCCAAGACTACTGGCATAATTTGCAATACAGCTATTCTCAGCGCAAAGTGTGTTGAGTGCTCTCATGATCCACTGTCATCGCTTTGTAATAGGGTGAGAAGGGGATTCAATCGAACCTCCCTTGTGCAACATGAAATATGACCCAACCTGACTTCGACTGCCAGCTTGATGTGGCCAACAAACTGCTGTACCGGACCTCTTCAAAAAATGTTCCCCTGCAGTTGTAAGACAATTTGATCTTTAATTTCACCCACCTAAGAGTTCTGTCCTTTTATTGCTGAAGCGAATGCCATCTCTGTTGCATACTCCTCTAACTTTTATGAAATCAAGCCATGGGTCTACAAAGCCAATATCAACATCTGTGAACCAGTGTTTCTCTCTCTCATTAACACCTATTGCTCTACTTGGGGTGTAGTTGCCTATATCACATTGCAGGGGAGTGCCAACGTTAACAATGTTAACCCTACAGCAGCGGGTGATGTTACCTGACAGAAGCCAGGCAACATTACATAATATTGGGCTATTTGGCATCATTTGTTTTTTATCAATTATGGCAATGTGGCATCACTGTCATTTACTATCATGACCTCTGTTTACCCATTCCTGTAAATAGCTACCCTCGCTCACCCATCTGCAGTCAGTGCCAGTATTAGCTGTTATCTGACTTTCCTACAGTAGTATGCGGGCAACGTTACTGTATCTGGCCATCTAAAAACAGGTCAACCAGACCACTAATTAAGTCGAGATTACATCTCAAGACACTACCTTGATTATCTTCCCATGTATGCCAGAGGTCACAAATGAAAGAGGAACTGTATTGTGTCACAATACAATCATATACCTAAAAGATGCAGAGATGTTACCACATGGTGCCAAGGCAGTAATGCTGGTATATGTGTGCCCTGCTTCCTGGATTATCACATACTCAAGACCTACTAAGTAAATAATAAGTAAATAAATGCATAGATAAAAGAAATCTTAAGAAAAAATGATCACAGAGTCGACTAGCCTCGTCCCAAGTGTGCCTGAAAAGCTACCCATCCCAGGTCCTCCTGTGCTACTCCTCTTATCTTTGTTTTTTATCCATTACTATCTATTTATATATGTATTGCCTTATTCCCCATTTTAGAAAGTTAAAAAAAAAAAAAAAAAAATACGAGGGGAGGATTTCTGGCCCCCCGCTCCCGTCCCCTCTAGTCGCTTTCTACGACACGCGAGGAATGCGTGGGAAGTATTCTTTCACCCCTATCCCCAGGGATTATATATATATATATATACATATATATATATATATATATATATATATATATATATATATATATATACACACACACACATACACACGCACATATATAAACACACACATACATATATATACATATGAAAAATGTAAGAAACAATTTAGAAAACTGAAACTTCTAGCTTGAAATGAAATGAAAAAATGGATG
This sequence comes from Panulirus ornatus, assembly GCF_036320965.1. Lineage (NCBI taxonomy): Eukaryota > Metazoa > Arthropoda > Malacostraca > Decapoda > Palinuridae > Panulirus > Panulirus ornatus. The sequence goes on from NC_092264.1 coordinate 21,081,226, forward strand.
TCACATAATGGTTCAACCTCTGGCTATGGAAAAAGGAAATGTATAATTTATTTACACAAACGTCAATAGTAGTTCTGATCAATTTGACCACTGTATCAATAAGCTTCAATGTCTAAGCTACATTTTTTTTTTTTCCCAATTTCACTATCTCACCTATTTCTCCTTTGCCATTTAAAAGTTTAATTATGTCCTTTCTGTTAATCCTTCAATATTACATAAAACTCCTTTACTACACAGCTGGATGGTTCATGCTGAAACTCCTCTACACGCTATATAAATCTATTTACAACTTTGTCTTTTTTTCTTTGAGCTTCATTTAATCAAACATTATTCCTATAAAGCCATTATGCAGAGACCCTTTAAATTCTCACTAACTTTTTCTTTCAAAAATAGCCCTTTTGCTCAGTTTTCCTTTGGCTCTTTCAAGTATTCTTACTATAATTCATTCTTTCATATTACTTTCAGCTTATCATATTTACCTTCTACCTTTTCAAAATTGTCTCTTAAAAATATTCCTTTCAGTGTCTTTTTTATTTTTTCCCAGTGTTAAACAAGGACACCTCCCTTAACTCCTGCTTGCATTTCCCTTTCATTTGTCATCATTCATTCTGAGAGCTATTCCTCTATTAATACTATCCCTTGCTTTCGTTGCTTACTTTCCTTTGCCTGTTATTTCACACCAAATCTCAATTTTTTGTCTGTATTTAATTTCTGCACGATGAATAGATGTCATTTCTGACATTCTTCCCATCATTTTTTTCTTTCACTTCTTTACCTTCTCCATTAGCAATCAACACAGTTCATAATGTTATCATCAATGTTAGCATTTCATTTGCTGAATGTTTCAAATAACCAAATTTCTCCTTATCCCTATCCAATCCAGTGAACTAAGCTGCTGTACTTATTCATTATTACATTTTTCTTAATGTTCTATTTTCTAAAATCTACCCTTACCCTTTCAATAACTTTTTAACTTTCTAAAATGGGAAACAGAAGGAGGAGTCACGCGGGGAGTGCTCATCCTCCTCGAAGGCTAAGATTGGGGTGCCTAAATGTGTGTGGATGTAACCAAGATGTGAAAAAAGGAGAGATAGGTAGTATGTTTGAGGAAAGGAACCTGGATGTTTTGGCTCTGAGTGAAACAAAGCTCAAGGGTAAAGGGGAAGAGTGGTTTGGGAATGTCTTGGGAGTGAAGTCAGGGGTTAGTGAGAAGACAAGAGCAAGGGAAGGAGTAGCAATACTCCTGAAACAGGAGTTGTGGGAGTATGTGATAGAATGTAAGAAAGTAAATTCTCGATTAATATGGGTAAAACTGAAAGTTGATGGAGAGAGATGGGTGATTATTGGTGCATATGCACCTGGGCATGAGAAGAAAGATCATGAGAGGCAAGTGTTTTGGGAGCAGCTGAATGAGTGTGTTAGTGGTTTTGATGCACGAGACCAGGTTATAGTGATGGGTGATTTGAATGCAAAGGTGAGTAATGTGGCAGTTGAGGGAATAATTGGTATACATGGGGTGTTCAGTGTTGTAAATGGAAATGGTGAAGAGCTTGTAGATTTATGTGCTGAAAAAGGACTGATGATTGGGAATACCTGGTTTAAAAAGCGAGATATACATAAGTATACTTATGCAAGTAGGAGAGATGGCCAGAGAGCGTTATTGGATTACGTGTTAATTGACAGGCGTGTGAAAGAGAGACTTTTGGATGTTAATGTGCTGAGAGGTGCAACTGGAGGGATGTCTGATCATTATCTTGTGGAGGCTAAGGTGAAGATTTGTATGGGTTTTCAGAAAAGAAGAGTGAATGTTGGGGTGAAGAGGGTGGTGAGAGTAAGTGAGCTTGGGAAGGAAACTTGTGTGAGGAAGTACCAGGAGAGACTGAGTACAGAATGGAAAAAGGTGAGAACAATGGAAGTAAGGGGAGTGGGGGAGGAATGGGATGTATTTAGGGAATCAGTGATGGATTGCACAAAAGATGCTTGTGGCATGAGAAGAGTGGGAGGTGGGTTGATTAGAAAGGGTAGTGAATGGTGGGATGAAGAAGTAAGAGTATTAGTGAGAGAAGAGAGAGGCATTTGGACGATTTTTGCAGGGAAAAAATGAAATTGAGTGGGAGATGTATAAAAGAAAGAGACAGGAGGTCAAGAGAAAGGTGCAAGAGGTGAAAAAAAGGGCAAATGAGAGTTGGGGTGAGAGAGTATCATTAAATTTTAGGGAGAATAAAAAGATGTTTTGGAAGGAGGTAAATAAAGTGCGTAAGACAAGGGAGCAAATGGGAACTTCAGTGAAGGGCGCAAATGGGGAGGTGATAACAAGTAGTGGTGATGTGAGAAGGAGATGGAGTGAGTATTTTGAAGGTTTGTTGAATGTGTTTGATGATAGAGTGGCAGATATAGGGTGTTTTGGTCGAGGTGGTGTGCAAAGTGAGAGGGTTAGGGAAAATGATTTGGTAAACAGAGAAGAGGTAGTAAAAGCTTTGCGGAAGATGAAAGCTGGCAAGGCAGCAGGTTTGGATGGTATTGCAGTGGAATTTATTAAAAAAGGGGGTGACTGTATTGTTGACTGGTTGGTAAGGTTATTTAATGTATGTATGACTCATGGTGAGGTGCGTGAGGATTGGCGGAATGCATGCATAGTGCCATTGTACAAAGGCAAAGGGGATAAGAGTGAGTGCTCAAATTACAGAGGTATAAGTTTGTTGAGTATTCCTGGTAAATTATATGGGAGGATATTGATTGAGAGGGTGAAGGCATGTACAGAGCATCAGATTGGGGAAGAGCAGTGTGGTTTCAGAAGTGGTAGAGGATGTGTGGATCAGGTGTTTGCTTTGAAGAATGTATGTGAGAAATACTTAGAAAAGCAAATGGATTTGTATGTAGCATTTATGGATCTGGAGAAGGCATAAAATAGAGTTGATAGAGATGCTCTGTGGAAGGTATTAAGAATATATGGTGTGGGAGGCAAGTTGTTAGAAGCAGTGAAAAGTTTTTATCAAGGATGTAAGGCATGTGTACGTATAGGAAGAGAGGAAAGTGATTGGTTCTCAGTGAATGTAGGTTTGCGGCAGGGGTGTGTGATGTCTCCATGGTTGTTTAATTTGTTTATGGATGGGGTTGTTAAGGAGGTGAATGCAAGAGTTTTGGAAAGAGGGGCAAGTATGAAGTCTGTTGGGGATGAGAGAGCTTGGGAAGTGAGTCAGTTGTTGTTCGCTGATGATACAGCGCTGGTGGCTGATTCATGTGAGAAACTGCAGAAGCTGGTGACTGAGTTTTGGTAAAGTGTGTGAAAGAAGAAAGTTAAGAGTAAATGTGAATAAGAGCAAGGTTATTAGGTACAGTAGGGTTGAGGGTCAAGTCAATTGGGAGGTGAGTTTGAATGGAGAAAAACTGGAGGAAGTGAAGTGTTTTAGATATCTGGGAGTGGATCTGGCAGCAGATGGAACCATGGAAGTGGAAGTGGATCATAGGGTGGGGGAGGGGGTGAAAATTCTGGGAGCCTTGAAGAATGTGTGGAAGTCGAGAACATTATCTCGGAAAGCAAAAATGGGCTATGGATAGAGTTGTGCGCAGGAGGATGGATGTGCTGGAAATGAGATGTTTGAGGACAATATGTGGTGTGAGGTGGTTTGATCGAGTAAGTAACGTAAGGGTAAGAGAGATGTGTGGAAATAAAAAGAGCGTGGTTGAGAGAGCAGAAGAGGGTGTTTTGATATGGTTCGGGCACATGGAGAGAATGAGTGAGGAAAGATTGACCAAGAGAATATATGTGTCGGAGGTGGAGGGAACGAGGAGAAGAGGGAGACCAAATTGGAGGTGGAAAGATGGAGTGAAAAAGATTTTGTGTGATCGGGGCCTGAACATGCAGGAGGGTGAAAGGAGGGCAAGGAATAGAGTGATTTGGAGCGATGTGGTATACCGGGGTTGACGTGCTGTCAGTGGATTGAATCAAGGCATGTGAAGCGTCTGGGGTAAACCATGGAAAGCTGTGTAGGTATGTATATTTGCGTGTGTGGACGTATGTATATACATGTGTATGGGGGTGGGTTGGGCCATTTCTTTCGTCTGTTTCCTTGCGCTACCTCACAAACGCGGGAGACAGCGAAGAAGAAGAAAAAAAAAAAAAGAATTCCTAAAATATGCCACCTCACACACATGAATATTCATTTATCTATTTATTCATTTATTTATTATACTTTGTCGCTGTCTCCCGCATTAGCGAGGTAGCGCAAGGAAACAGACGAAAGAATGGCCCAATCCACCCACATACACATGAATATACATACACGTCCCCACATGCACATATACATACCTATACATCTCAACATATACATATATATACATACACAAACATATACATATATACACATGTGCATAATTCATACCAGATGCCTTTATTCATTCCCGTTGCCACCCCGACACACATGAAATGACACCACCCTGCCCCCGCATGCGAGCGAGGTAGCGGTATGAAAAGTCAACAAAGGCCACATTCATTCACACTCACTGTCATGTATAATGCACCAAAACAACAGCTCCCTTACCAGATCCACGCCCCACAAAACTTTCCATGGTTTACCCCAGACGCTTCACATGCCCTGGTTCAACCCACTGACAGCACATCAACCCTGGTATACCACATCGTTCCACTTCACTCTATTCCTTGCACACCTTTCACCCTCCTGCATGTACAGGCCCCAAACGCTCAAAATCTTTTTCACTCCATCCTTTCATCTCCAATTTGGTCTCCCACTTCTCCTCGTTCCCTCCACCTCTGACGCATATATCCTCTTGGTCAATCTTTCCTCACTCATTCTCTCCATGTGACCAAACCATTTGAATACACCCTCTTCTGCTCACTCAATCACACTCTTTTTATTATTACATATCTCTTTCACCTTACCCTTTCATTACTTACTCGATCAAACCACCTCACACCACGTATTGTCCTCAAACATCTTATTTCCAACACATTTACCCTCCTCCGTGCAACCCTATCTATAGCCTATGCCTCACAACCATATAACATTGTTGGAACCACTATTCCTTCAAACATATCCATTTTTGCTTTCCAAATCTTCTCACCTTCCACACATTCTTCAACGCTCCCAGAACTTTCACCCCCTCCCCCACCCTATGACTCACTTCCGCTTCCATGGTTCCATCCACTGCCAAATCCACTCCCAGATATCTAAAACACTTCACTTCCTCCAATTTTCTCCATTCAAACTTACCTCCCAACTGACTTGTCCCTCAACCCTACTGTACCTAATAACCTTGCTCTTATTCACATTTACTCTCAACTTTCTTCTTTCACACACTTTACCAAACTCAGTCACCAGCTTCTGCAGTTTCTCACCCAAATCAGCCACCAACATTGCAGCGAACACCAACTGACTCACTTTCCAACCCCTCTCGTTCACAACAGACTGCATACTTGCCCCTCTCTCCAAAACTCTTGCATTCACCTACCTAACAACCCCATCCATAAACAAATCAAACAACCATGGAGACATCACACACCCCTGCCACAATCCAACATTCGCTGAGAACCAATCACTTTCCTCTCTTCCTACTCATACACATGCCTTACATCCTTGATAAAAACTTTTCACTGCTTCTAGCAACTTGCCTCCCACACCATATATTCTTGATACCTTCCACAGAGCATCTCTATCAACTCTATCATATGCCTTCTCCAGATCCATAAATGCTACATACATATCCATTTTCTCTTCTAAGTATTTCTCACATACATTCTTCAAAGCAAACACCTGATCCACACATCCTCTACCACTCCTGATACCACACTGCTCTTCCTCAATCTGATGCTTTGTACATGCCTTCACCCTCTCAATCTATACCCTCCCATATAATTTCCCAGGAATACTCAACAAACTTATAACTCAGTAATTTGAACACTCACCTTTATCCCCTTTGCCTTTGTACAATGGTACTATGCATGCATTCCGCCAATCCTCAGGCATCCCTGAGCCATACATACATTGAATATCCTAACCAACCAGTCAACAACAACTTCCATTTGCCCTCATTTTCATTTCTTGCACCTTTCTCTTGACCTCCTGCCTCTTTCTTTTATACATCTCCCAATCATTTGCACTGTTTCCCTGCAAAAATCATCCAAATGCCTCTCTCTTCTCTTTCACTAATAATCTTACTTCATCCCATAACTCACTACCCTTTTTAATCCCTTTTCTAATCTGCCCACCTACCATGCTTCCCATGCCACAAGCATCTTTTGCGCAAGCCATCACTGATTCCCTAAATACATCCCATTCCTCCCCCACAACCCTTTACATCCTTTGCTCTCACTTTTCCCATTCTGCACTCAGTCTCACCTGGTACTTCCTCACACAAGTCTCCTTCCCAAGCTCACTTACTCTCACCACTCTCTTCACCCCAACATTCTCTCTTCTTTTCTGAAAACCTCTACAAATCTTCACCTTCACCTCCACAAGATAATTATCAGATGTCCCTCCAGTTGCACATCTCGGCACATTAACATCCAAAACTCTCTCTTTCATGTGCCTATCAATTAACATGTAATTCAACAACGCTCTCTGGCCATCTCTCCTACTTACATACACATACTTAAGTATACGTCTCTTTTTAAATCAGGTATTCGCAATCACCACCCCTTTTTCAGTACACAAATCTACAAGCTCTTCACCATTTCCATTTACAACACTGAACACCCCATGTACACCAATCATTCTCTCAACTGCCACATTACTCACCTTTGCATTCAAATCACCCATCACTATAACCCGGTCTTGTGCATCAAAACTACTAACGCACTCACTCACCTGCTCCCAAAACACTTGTCTTTCATGATTTTTGTTCTCATGCACAGGTGCATAGACACCAATAATCACCCATCTCTCTCCATCTACTTTCTGTTTTACCCATATCAATCTAGAGTTTACATTCTTACACTCTATCACATACTCCCACCACTCCTGTTTCAGGAGTCGTGCTACTCCTTCCTTTGCTCTTGTCCTCTCACCAACCCCTAACTTTACTTCCAAAACATTCCCAAACCACTCTTCTCCTTTACCCTTGAGCTTCCTTTCACTTAGAGCCAAAACATCCAGGTTCCTTTCCTTAAACATACTACCTATATCTCCTTTTTTCTCATCTTGGTTACATCCACACACATTTAGACATCCCAATCTGAGCCTTCAAGGAGGATGAGCACTCCCCGCATGAATCCTTCTTCTGATTCCCCTTTTAGAAAGTTAAAAATACAAGGAGGGGAGGGTTTCTAGCCCCCGCTCCATCCCCTTTAGTTGCCCTCTACTACATGTGGGGAATGTGTAGGAAGTATTCTTTCTCCCCTATCCCCATGTATATATAAAGTAAAAACATGTAACCAATCACGATGCCAATCAGCTTGTTATACTCTTCAACGATAACTTCTAAGAGCAAGTGTGCTACACAGATACAGAGACCCAAGCAAGGTGGTCTGGCCTAAAAAGAAAAAAAGGGGGAATGCAAAGTCTCTCTCTCCACCCTCTGGCAACATGCCACATGGAAAACAGATTGAAAAAATGTCTTGCATCCTTAAAATGCCTAAAGGAAATTTTATATGATAGTCATAATATAGTATGAATGTAATCATGTCATGCATCCCACCACCAATTACATTCATTCCTTCACTTTTTGTTATATAGACAATAGTAAAATATAATCTTGAGTTTCAGCCTCTCAACGTACCATGTTTATATTATTCCTGATGTTGAAGAATGATACAATAATTCTTACTTACGCTCTCAAAGCAAGTGACATGGATCATTCAGTGTTGTTATGTTACCTCAGTATGGACAGGGAGAGATCAGTGGTTGAGAGGGTGACATAATATACCACCACATTAAGATGACTATATTTTTTTTTTTTATTATACTTTGTCGCTGTCTCCCGCGTTTGCGAGGTAGCGCAAGGAAACAGACGAAAGAAATGGCCCAACCCCCCCCCCCCCATACACATGTATATACATACGTCCACACATGCAAATATACATACCTACACAGCTTTCCATGGTTTACCCCAGACGCTTCACATGCCCTGCTTCAATCCACTGACAGCACGTTAACCCCGGTATACCACATCGATCCAATTCACTCTATTCCTTGCCCTCCTTTCACCCTCCTGCATGTTCAGGCCCCGATCACACAAAATCTTTTTCACTCCATCTTTCCACCTCCAATTTGGTCTCCCTCTTCTCCTTGTTCCCTCCACCTCCGACACATATATCCTCTTGGTCAATCTTTCCTCACTCATCCTCTCCATGTGCCCAAACCACTTCAAAACACCCTCTTCTGCTCTCTCAACCACGCTCTTTTTATTTCCACACATCTCTCTTACCCTTACGTTACTCACTCGATCAAACCACCTCACACCACACATTGTCCTCAAACATCTCATTTCCAGCACATCCATCCTCCTGCGCACAACTCTATCCATAGCCCACGCCTCGCAACCATACAACATTGTTGGAACCACTATTCCCTCAAACATACCCATTTTTGCTTTCCGAGATAATGTTCTCGACTTCCACACATTCTTCAAGGCCCCCAGGATTTTCGCCCCCTCCCCCACCCTATGATCCACTTCCGCTTCCATGGTTCCATCCGCTGCCAGATCCACTCCCAGATATCTAAAACACTTCACTTCCTACAGTTTTTCTCCATTCAAACTCACCTCCCAATTGACTTGACCCTCAACCCTACTGTACCTAATAACCTTGCTCTTATTCACATTTACTCTTAACTTTCTTCTTCCACACACTTTTCCAAACTCAGTCACCAGCTTCTGCAGTTTCTCACATGAATCAGCCACCAGTGCTGTATCATCAGCGAACAACAAATGACTCACTTCCCAAGCTCTCTCATCCCCAACAGACTTCATACTTGCCCCTCTTTCCAAAACTCTTGCATTTACCTCCCTAACAACCCCATCCATAAACAAATTAAACAACCATGGAGACATCACACACCCCTGCCGCAAACCTACATTCATTGAGAACCAATCACTTTCCTCTCTTCCTACACATACACATGCCTTACATCCTCGATAAAAACTTTTCACTGCTTCTAACAACTTTCCTCCCACACCATATATTCTTAATACCTTCCACAGAGCATCTCTATCAACTCTATCATATGCCTTCTCCAGATCCATAAATGCTACATACAAATCCATTTGCTTTTCTAAGTATTTCTCACATACATTCTTCAAAGTAAACACCTGATCCACACATCCTCTACCACTTCTGAAACCACACTGCTCTTCCCCAATCTGATGCTCTGTACATGCCTTCACCCTCTCAATCACTACCCTCCCATATAATTTACCAGGAATACTCAACAAACTTATACCTCTGTAATTAATCAATACCCTAGAGTAAGAAGTGATGATCAAGTCTAGTTTTGAGATTATTATGGGTGTAACTCTCTACATTTTCAGGGAGCTTATTCCACACATAAATAATGTTGCTAAAGAAATGTTTCGTACAATCCACATTAACTCAATGACCTCCACATTTTAGTCCATCTCCTCTCGTTGGTACTGTTGGCACTACTGTAAAGATATTTTCAATATCAATGCTTTCAAATACTTTAAGTATTTCAAAACAGTCAGTCAATTTGACTTAGAGATGCCTCTTCATTTGAAAGAACGTCTTAATTCTCGCAATCTGTTCTTATAAGATTTCCTGCAGAAGGAAGGGATCACTTAAATTATTACTCTTAGCTGCATTGTTTCCAATTTCAGTGACACTCCCAAAACTGCACTGCAAATTCGAGGTAGGGTCTAACTAGACTTAGGTTTACTAGCAATGTTGCATCCTAGCTTTTGTATGACAAGTTTCTATCAATATATTCAAACATCCTATTTGCTTTCTTGGCAGCTTCATTACAATGCTGGGAGAATTGAAAGATGTTGGAGACAGTCCCTCACACTTTGTTCTTTACCTTGAGTCCCATCAGTTAACAATAAAATCTTTTGTTAAGGTTTACTACTGGTAATGCAAGACATTTACTGATGTTAAATGGCATTTGCCATTTTCTAGTCCATTCACTAATTTTATCTAGATCCTCTAGTAATCTTAGCTTATCTTCTTTAGTTAATAGACACTCAATCTTTGTATTATTTACCCTATGTCTATCTATGTTTGTGTGAATAAATTGTACATTTCCTTTTCCATAGCCAGAGGTTGAACCATTATGTGACGTTCATTTTTTCATTCATTTCAAGCTAAAAGTTTGTTTTCTAAATTGTTTCTTACATTTTTCATATGTATATATATGTATGTGTGTGTGTGTGTGTGTGTATGTGCGTATGTGTGTGTATGTGTGTGTGTGTGTGTGTGTGTGTGTATATTTTTTTTTTTTTTTTTTCATACTATTCGCTATTTCCCGCGATAGCGAGGTAGCGTTAAGAACAGAGGACTGGGCCTTTGAGGGAATATCCTCACCTGGACCTCTCCTCTGTTCCTTCTTTTGGAAAAAAAAAAAAAAAAATACTTCCCACGTATTCCTCGCATGTCGTAGAAAGCGACTAGAGGGGACGGGAGCGGGGGGCCGGAAATCCTCCCCTCCTTGTATTAACTTTCTAAAATGGGAAACAGAAGAAGGAGTCACGCGGGGAGTGATCATCCTCCTCGAAGGCTCAGAGTGGGGTGCCTAAATGTGTGTGGATGTAACCAAGATGTGAAAAAAGGAGAGATAGGTAGTATGTTTGAGGAAAGGAACCTGGATGTTCTGGCTCTGAGTGAAACGAAGCTCAAGGGTAAAGGGGAAGAGTGGTTTGGAAATGTCTGGGGAGTGAAGTCAGGGGTTAGTGAGAGGACAAGAGCAAGGGAAGGAGTAGCAATACTCCTGAAACAGGAGTTGTGGGAGTATGTGATAGAATGTAAGAAAGTGAATTCTCGATTAATATGGGTAAAATTGAAAGTTGATGGAGAGAGGTGGGTGATTATTGGTGCATATGCACCTGGGCATGAAAAGAAAGATCATGAGAGGCAAGTGTTTTGGGAGCAGCTAAATGAGTGTGTTAGCGGTTTTGATGCACGAGACCGGGTTATAGTGATGGGTGATTTGAATGCAAAGGTGAGTAATGTGGCAGTTGAGGGAATAATTGGTATGCATGGGGTGTTCAGTGTTGTAAATGGAAATGGTGAAGAGCTTGTAGATTTATGTGCTGAAAAAGGACTGATGATTGGGAATACCTGGTTTAAAAAGCGAGATATACATAAGTATACTTATGTAAGTAGGAGAGATGGCCAGAGTGCGTTATTGGATTACGTGTTAATTGACAGGCGTGCGAAAGAGAGACTTTTGGATGTCAATGTGCTGAGAGGTGCAACTGGAGGGATGTCTGATCATTATCTTGTGGAGGCTAAGGTGAAGATTAGTATGGGTTTTCAGAAAAGAAGAGTGAATGTTGGGGTGAAGAAGGTGGTGAGAGTAAGTGAGCTTGGGAAGGAGACCTGTGTGAGGAAGTATCAGGAGAGACTGTGTACAGAATGGAAAAAGGTGAGAACAATGGAAGTAAGGGGAGTGGGGGAGGAATGGGATGTATTTAGGGAATCAGTGATGGATTGCGCAAAAGATGCTTGTGGCATGAGAAGAGTGGGAGGTGGGCTGTTTAGAAAGGGTAGTGAGTGGTGGGATGAAGAAGTAAGTGTATTAGTGAAAGAGAAGAGAGAGGCATTTGGACGATTTTTGCAGGGAAAAAATGCAATTGAGTGGGAGAAGTATAAAAGAAAGAGACAGGAGGTCAAGAGAAAGGTGCAAGAGGTGAAAAAAAGGGCAAATGAGAGTTGGGGTGAGAGACTATCAGTAAATTTTAGGGAGAATAAAAAGATGTTCTGGAAGGAGGTAAATAGGGTGCGTAAGACAAGGGAGCAAATGGGAACTTCAGTGAAGGGCGTAAATGGGGAGGTGATAACAAGTAGTGGTGATGTGAGAAGGAGATGGAATGAGTATTTTGAAGGTTTGTTGAATGTGTCTGATGACAGAGTGGCAGATATAGGGTGTTTGGGTCGAGGTGGTGTGCAAAGTGAGAGGGTTAGGGAAAATGATTTGGTAAACAGAGAAGAGGTAGTAAAAGCTTTGCGGAAGATGAAAGCCGGCAAGGCAGCAGGTTTGGATGGTATTGCAGTGGAATTTATTAAAAAAGGGGGTGACTGTATTGTTGACTGGTTGGTAAGGTTATTTAATGTATGTATGACTCATGGTGAGGTGCCTGAGGATTGGCGGAATGCGTGCATAGTGCCATTGTACAAAGGCAAAGGGGATAAGAGTAAATGCTCAAATTACAGAGGTATAATTTTGTTGAGTATTCCTGGTAAATTATATGGGAGGGTATTGATTGAGAGGGTGAAGGCATGTACAGAGCATCAGATTGGGGAAGAGCAGTGTGGTTTCAGAAGTGGTAGAGGATGTGTGGATCAGGTGTTTGCTTTGAAGAATGTATGTGAGAAATACTTAGAAAAGCAAATGGATGTGTATGTAGCATTTATGGATCTGGAGAAGGCATATGATAGAGTTGATAGAGATGCTCTGTGGAAGGTATTAAGAATATATGGTGTGGGAGGCAAGTTGTTAGAAGCAGTGAAAAGTTTTTATCGAGGATGTAAGGCATGGGTACGTGTAGGAAGAGAGGAAAGTGACTGGTTCTCAGTGAATGTAGGTTTGCGGCAGGGGTGTGTGATGTCTCCATGGTTGTTTAATCTGTTTATGGATGGGGTTGTTAGGGAGGTAAATGCAAGAGTCTTGGAAAGAGGGGCAAGTATGAAGTCTGTTGGGGATGAGAGAGCTTGGGAAGTGAGTCAGTTGTTGTTCGCTGATGATACAGCGCTGGTGGCGGATTCATGTGAGAAACTGCAGAAGCTGGTGACGGAGTTTGGTAAAGTGTGTGGAAGAAGAAAGTTAAGAGTAAATGTGAATAAGAGCATGGTTATTAGGTACAGTAGGGTTGAGGGTCAAGTCAATTGGGAGGTGAGTTTGAATGGAGAAAAACTGGAGGAAGTGAAGTGTTTTAGATATCTGGGAGTGGATCTGTCAGCGGATGGAACCATGGAAGCGGAAGTGGATCATAGGGTGGGGGAGGGGGCGAAAATTTTGGGAGCCTTGAAAAATGTGTGGAAGTCGAGAACATTATCCCGGAAAGCAAAAATGGGTATGTTTGAAGGAATAGTGGTTCCAACAATGTTGTATGGTTGCGAGGCGTGGGCTATGGATAGAGTTGTGCGCAGGAGGATGGATGTGCTGGAAATGAGATGTTTGAGGACAATGTGTGGTGTGAGGTGGTTTGATCGAGTAAGTAACGTAAGGGTAAGAGAGATGTGTGGAAATAAAAAGAGCGTGGTTGAGAGAGCAGAAGAGGGTGTTTTGAAATGGTTTGGGCACATGAAGAGAATGAGTGAGGAAAGATTGACCAAGAGGATATATGTGTCGGAGGTGGAGGGAACGAGGAGAAGAGGGAGACCAAATTGGAGGTGGAAAGATGGAGTGAAAAGGATTTTGTGTGATCGGGGCCTGAACATGCAGGAGGGTGAAAGGAGGGCAAGGAATAGAGTGAATTGGAGCGATGTGGTATACAGGGGTTGACGTGCTGTCAGTGGATTGAATCAAGGCATGTGAAGCGTCCGGGGTAAACCATGGAAAGCTGTGTAGGTATGTATATTTGCGTGTGTGGACGTGTGTATGTACATGTGTATGGGGGGTTGGGCCATTTCTTTCGTCTGTTTCCTTGCGCTACCTCACAAACGCGGGAGACAGCGACAAAGTATAAAAAAAAAAAAAAAAAATGTCTATCTATGTATCTGTATCTCTGATGCCCATTCCATTTGGGAACTCCTGCATGGGGTTGGCTGAGCCAAAAGTCTTCATAACTACTAAACTCCAGTACTGCGCCTCAGCCTTTAGTGCCTAACCTTTAACAAGCCAATGGCAGTGGGCAACTCTAGTGCAGTGTTTCCAGAGGCTCCTACCTAATGTCCTAACAACTACTACTACCTAATGTGTGTACCTAATATTCCCATTGTTGTATTCTTGCATATGTGTCTATGTAAGAATATTAGACAGATGCATCAAGCAGACATCCCTACTAAGTCAATACTGTAAATATAAATGATGAACCAGAGGGTTGCAACACCTGAGGATTGGGTGAAAGATAATATTGTTCCTTTATCCAAAGGAAAAGGTGCTAAGGGTGTATGTGACAATTATAGGGGAATAAGTCTCTTAAGTTCAGCATGAAAAGTGATTGCAAGAATGTTAACTGATAAGAGAGATGGCAGTGACTGAAAAATTGAAGAGCAAGGGGGTTTTAGGAAAGGTAGAGGATGTGTGGATCAGGTTTTTCCAGTAAAGATGACCATGGAGAAATATTTAGCAAAAGGCAAGAAGTGACATGCAGCTTTTAAGGATCTGGAGAAAGTGTATGACAGAGTCGAGGGGAATGCTCTATGAAATGTGTTAAGGATACGTGGTATTAGGATGACAACTGTTGGATGGTGTGAAAGCCTTCTAATGAGGAGTAAAGGGATGTAAGAATGGATGGGGTGTTGAGCAAAAGTTTTGGGTTGTGTGATGTCATTATGGGTATGTGTGAAGGAATAATGGTTCCAACAATGTATTGTGGTTGTGAGGCATAGGCGATGGATAGGGTTGTGCAGAGAAGGGTGGATGTGTTGGAAGTGAGATGTTTGAGGACAACATGTGGTGTGAGGTGGTTTGATCAAGTAAGTAATGAAAGGGTATGAGAGATGTGTGGTAATAAAAAGTGGGGTTGAGAGAGCAGAAATAGGTGTATTGAAATGGTTTGGTCACATAGAGAGAATGAGTGAGGAAAGATTGACAAAGAGGATTATATGTGTCAGAGGTGGAGGGAGACCAAATTGGAGGTGGAAGGAAGGAGTGAAAAACATTCTAAGCAATAAGGGCCTGAACATACAGGAGGATGAAAGGAGTGCAAGGAATAGTGAATTGGAATGATGTGGTATACCATGGTCGACTGCTGTCAATGGAATGAACCAGGGCATGTGAAGCATCTGGGGTAAACCATGGAAAGTTTTGTGGGACCTAGATGTGGAAAGGGAACTGTGGTTTCGGTGCATTACACATGACAGCTAGAGTCTGAGTTTGAATGAATGTGGCCTTTGTCGTCTTTTCCTAGCACTACCTCGCGCACAAGTGGGGGAGGGGGGTGTCATTTCATGTGTGGCGGGGTGGCGGCGGGAATGGATGAAGGCAGCATGTATAAATATGTACATGTGTACATATGCATACGTCTGTGTATGTATATGTATGTATACGCTGAAATGTATAGGTATGTATACGTGCGTGTGTGAGCATTTATGTATATACATGTATACGTGGGTGGGTTGGGACATTCTTTCGTCTGTTTCCTTGCACTACCTCGCTAATGCAGGAGACAGCGACTATGTATAATAAATAAATATAAATCAATAGAGGTGTAAGTATGGAAGTGAAGAGAGGATTAAGGGACAGCATAGTCCTCCCAACCCCGACCTATGCAGCCAAAACATGAGACATGGAATGAGTCACTGAAGTCAAGAATCCGGACTGTGTAATAAGCTACTTGAGAAGAGCATGTGGTATGACTAAATGGAATGAAGAATGAAATGACGGGGTGTATGAGAGATGTTATATGGAAGGGAATGCAAAGGGAATGAATTGTGGAGAGGTAGAATGGATGAAACGTAATACTTTGACGGGGTCTGGGTACAAGGCAAGAACGCAAAACTGGGCGTTTACAAGAGTGTATGAAAGTACAATTGAAGGGATTGGTGTGAGTGGAAGACCACCTGTGTGTGATATAGGCAAATAGGGTGGAGCAATACAGCAGGGAGAAAAATGGTGGAAGAATGCATGGAACAGTGTAAGGACAGGGATAAATGGAGACTCATGCCATGGCCATCTCTTGATAGGAGTTCCTGGAGGGTATGGGCAACAGAGATATAGATAGATAAACAGATAGATAGAAACGATGAAATGTATAAGCCTAAGCGCAGGTCCCTTGGGAACCCCACTAATTACGGATGACCACATTAATGATTCATCATTCATTATGACTCTCTGCCTCCTGTCATGATACAAGGATTCTATCCAAATTCTTATGCAACCAGTATACCCCAAGGCCAAGACTTATGCATCAACTTAATAAGTGTGACTGCTGAATGCTTTCTACAAGTCCAAAAATAAAATATCTAATGCTTTTGTCATGGAAACAGGTTTCTATCCAATTTCTTATGCAACCAGTATACCCCAAGGCCAAGACTTATGCATCAATTCAATAAGTGTGACTGCCGAATGCTTTCTGTAAGTCCAAAAATAAAATATCCAATGCTTTTGTCTTGACATAGGCACTGAATAATCTTTTATCAAATTCAAGGTATGGGAGGAATAATCTAAACCTTCTAAAATCATGGTTTGAATTACTGATCAGACGGTAGTTCCAGAAAGCTACAATTTCATATTCAATAATGAAACTCCATAAATTTACATAAAAATGATGTGAAGCTAACAAGACGGTAACTGCCAGGCAATTCACAGCTTCCCTTTTTTAATACAGGAGTGATGTCTTCCAGTCTCCAGTCCTGTGTTACTATTCCATCCCAGACATATATTGAAAATGTTGGTTAACAGTTTAGCAAAATCAATCAGGACCTGGACTTTTGTTAGTCTTCAACTTATATAACTGTAATGGTAAATTCTTTTTGTGTGAGTGCTTTTTATTACTCAAAATTCATGTCGCTGCTGCCTACAGTAAAAAGAGAACTCAAATCCTTGTTCAGGGTTGTTGCTAAGCTTTATCATCCACAATTGGTTCTCCATCTTAGTTTACTAAGGGCACTGTCCCACACCTTATATGTTTCTTCTTAATGATTTATCATACTTAATTGCTGTTTCCCACATCAGCAAGGTAGTGCCAGAAAACGGACGAAGAATGGCCCATCCACTCGTATACACATACACATACATAAATGACCATGCACACACACACGTACATATCAACATATATACATACACAGACATATACATATATACACATGTACATATTCATGCTTGCTTTCATCCCTTCCTGGCACTACCCCACCCCACAGGAAACAGCATCGTTATCCCCTGCTACTACAAGGTAGTGCCAAGAAAACAGACAAAAAAGGCCACATTCGTTCACATTCAGTCTCTAGCTGTAGTGTGTAATGCACCGATAAAATCTTTTAAGATCTCTACTACCATCAATCTACTGCAATAGTCACTTTGCACTTCTCTTGACTTGTATGATAAGTATTTTCACAACTCACTGTGTTACATGGCATTGTTATACCTGGGTCAGTATCTGATTTATCTGATTTCTTAAACCTGTGATTCTGTCCTGTACAGCTCTTGTAATACCCGGGAAGTACCATTCAGGCCTGTTGTAGGTTTTATTGTTTCTGTCATGCATGTAAATGAAAATGTCTTGGTGTATAAACTGATGCTTAAACTAGCCCATAATTCCTCTGGGCATGAACCAACAAGGGTTAGACTCTTTACTGTGTTGTATAACTCATTAAAATCTGGCCCTTTAAAGTTTCGAAAAATAATAATGGTTTTAGGAGAATCTGTTTTGATATGTCAAACCTAACCAAGTTATGGTATTAAGTGCCTACATGCAAAAGCTGTTATAGATGCTGAGTTCTATACCACGTAAGACATATAATTCTGCATCTCTTTAAGAAAGTGTTGGAATTAAGAGTGCAGTGCTAGCACTCAGTACTCCAATAAAAATAATCTATGGTTTATTTATCAAGAAAGTTACATACAATATGGTATATTGCAAAACATACCTTGGTTTACAATATTCCAACCTCAAATACAAATGATTTCTAGAAAGAATAATAAAAAATATGAATATCAAACTGTATAAACATGTAAAAAAGAAAAAGTTAAAAACAGCAAAGGCAAATATCAAAAAAAAAAATATGAATCTCAGCCATCAAGTTACCTAACCATATATGGTATACTTGAATAGTGATAACATGTGGTTCTTCATCTTATACATTCCAATTACTGTCTACTTGTTCTAGTGTCTCTGCCATGGAAGTTAAACAGTGCTTGTGGTATCAGGTAAAAATCTGTCATTTCAGATTTTTCCCAAATTGTATTATTAGTTCATTTCTCCCTTCATATAATGACAAGCAATTCAAGCTTGCTAAAGCAATTTCATAATTTGCATACTGACTACCTATGATAACTTTGAAACATCATTTCTGTATGAATTCAAGGTGTGAAAGATGTGCCTGAGTCAAGCCATGGTGCCATAATGGGGCTGCATATTCTAGGGATGTACATATAAACAAACTATTTAATTTGAACATTGTTGGGACAGCTTAAAACAAACTGTTTTACTAAGTACAAAATAAACATGCACCTGTTTGCTTGTGATCATATATTCTAACTGAGAGCTTTTTTAATGTACGCACCTAACAGTTTACAGCTATGCATTATGGGTAAGTTACATCCATGTAATACTGACTGCAAAAGAACAATGGGTTCTAGCACAAACCTAAACATTACATTTAAGAGAGTTGGGTGCCATTTTGACAGTGACACAATGATGTTCAAGATCATTTAAGGTGTTTAGCATTGTGAAGGTCATTCTATCAGTAACATCAACAATCTCACAGATGGTAAGATTGTTGACATATTTTACATGAAAGTTTGAGTTTCTACAGATAATAATGATCAGAGCTAAAAACATAATAGGTCCTAACTTTGTTTCCTGGGATACATCACAAGTTATGCTGTCCCACTTAGACATGGAATCTTGGTATTTCACTCTATGATTGCAGTCTGATAGAAAAGTACTCATAATAAAGGCGAGTAATGAGGACCAGCAAACCAAAAAATAAAGTTCCCAAATTGCAACACTGCGATCAATGTAATCAAATGCTTTTTTGAATTAAGTCAATACAATCAATGAAATTTTCTTAGTCTGATCTAAGCCCTTTAAAAGAAAGTCTAGGAATATAATAGGCAGTGAGAAGTAGAACTACCTTTCAAATAACCATATTGTTGTCGATCCTGGTTTGGTCCAATATCATGTAACATCTTTACTACAACACCTTAAAACATTTTGCCTCAATCAGGAGTAAGGGAAAGTGGTCTTAAATCTCATGAGTTACTAATTTCTTTATAGGTAGTGTAGTGATATTGGCACCCTTCCAAATATCGGGGAAAATTCCATCTCTCAACAACAATTAAAAACATGTGTTAAAGGAATATCTATCTCAGGCAAATTCTTTTAAAAGCCCTTTTGATATGAATCCAGTTGATGAAGCTCTACCTGTACTTAATAACCTGTACTTACTAACCGATCAAAACAGGGTGAAATACTGGCTAGTAAAACTTTCTCCCCTATCCCTGGGGAGAGGGGATAAAGAATACTTCCCATGTATTCCCCGCATCATAGAAAGGGGTGGGAGAGGAGGGCTGAAAACCCCTCTCCTTGTATTTAAATTTTTAAATGGGGAAATAGATGGAGTCAAGCAGGAAGTGCTCATCCTCCTCAAAGGCTCAGATTGGGGTGTCTGAATGTGTGTGGGTGTGACCCAGATGAGAAGAAAGGAGAGATGGGTAGTATGTTTGAGGAAAGGAACCTGGATGTTTTAGCTCTGAGTAAAACAAAGCTCAAGGGTAAAGGGGAAGAGTGGTGTGGGAATGTCTTCGGCATAATATCAGGGGTTGGTGAGAGGACAAGAGCAAATGAAGGAGTAGCACTACTCCCAAGGCAGGAGTTGTTGGAGTATGTGATAGAGTGTAAGAAAGTAAATTCTACACTGATGTGGGTAAAACACCTGGTCATAAGAAGAAAGATCATAAAAGGCAAGTGTTTTGGGAGCAGCTGAGAGTGTGTTAGCAGCTTTGATGCATGAGACTGGGTGATAATTATGGGTGATTTGAATCTAAAGAAGAGTAATGTGGCAGTGGAATGTATAATTGGTGTAAATGGGGTGTTCAGTGTTGTACATGGAAATGGTGAATAGCTTGTGGATTTGTGTGCTGATAAAGAATTGGTGATTGGAAATACCTGGTTTAAAAAGAGAGATATACATAAGTATACATATGTGAGTTGGAGAGATGGTGAAAGGGTGTTATTAGATTATGTGTTAAATGATAGGTGTGAAAAGAGAGACTCTTGGATGTGAATGCGCTGAGAGGGGCAGCTGGAGGGATGTCTGATTACTATATTCTGGAGGTGAAGGTGAAGATCTGTCAAGGTTTTCAGAAAAGAAGAGAGAATGTTGGGAAGAAAACAGTGGTGAGAGTAAGCAAGCTTAGAATGAAGACTTGTGAGAGAAAACATCAGGAGAGATTGAGTGTAGAATGGCAAAAGATGAGAGCAAATGACGTGAGTGGGGGAGGAATGGGATGTATTTAGGGAAGCAGTGATGGATTGTGCAGAAGATGCATGTGGCATGAGAAAGGTGGGAGGTGGGCAGATCAGAAAGGGTAGTGAGTGGTGGGAAGAAGAAGCAAGGTTGTTAGTGAAAGAGAGGAGAGAGGCATTTGGATGATTTTTGCAAGGAAGTAGAGAAAATGACTGGGAAAGGTATAAAAGAAAATGACAGGAGGTTACGAAAAAGTTGCAAAAGATGAAAAACAGGGCAAATGAGAGAGTATCATTAAATATTAGGAATAATAAAAAGATGTTTTTACTGATAGTCTCTCACCCCAACTCTCATTTGCCCTTTTTTTCACCTCTTGCACCTTTCTCTTGACCTCCTGTCTCTTTCTTTTATACTTCTCCCACTCAATTGCATTTTTTCCCTGCAAAAATCGTCCAAATGCCTCTCTCTTCTCTTTCACTAATACTCTTACTTCTTCATCCCACCACTCACTACCCTTTCTAAACAGCCCACCTCCCACTCTTCTCATGCCACAAGCATCTTTTGCGCAATCCATCACTGATTCCCTAAATACATCCCATTCCTCCCCCACTCCCCTTACTTCCATTGTTCTCACCTTTTTCCATTCTGTACACAGTCTCTCCTGGTACTTCCCCACACAGGTCTCCTTCCCAAGCTCACTTACTCTCACCACCTTCTTCACCCCAACATTCACTCCTCTTTTCTGAAAACCCATACTAATCTTCACCTTAGCCTCCACAAGATAATGATCAGACATCCCTCCAGTTGCACCTCTCAGCACATTAACTATCAGTAAATTTTAGGGAGAATAAAAAGATGTTCTGGAAGGAGGTAAATAGGGTGCGTAAGACAAGGGAGCAAATGGGAACTTCAGTGAAGGGCGTAAATGGGGAGGTGATAACAAGTAGTGGTGATGTGAGAAGGAGATGGAATGAGTATTTTGAAGGTTTGTTGAATGTGTCTGATGACAGAGTGGCAGATATAGGGTGTTTTGGTCGAGGTGGTGTGCAAAGTGAGAGGGTTAGGGAAAATGATTTGGTAAACAGAGAAGAGGTAGTAAAAGCTTTGCGGAAGATGAAAGCCGGCAAGGCAGCAGGTTTGGATGGTATTGCAGTGGAATTTATTAAAAAAGGGGGTGACTGTATTGTTGACTGGTTGGTAAGGTTATTTAATGTATGTATGACTCATGGTGAGGTGCCTGAGGATTGGCGGAATGCGTGCATAGTGCCATTGTACAAAGGCAAAGGGGATAAGAGTGAGTGCTCAAATTACAGAGGTATAAGTTTGTTGAGTATTCCTGGTAAATTATATGGGAGGGTATTGATTGAGAGGGTGAAGGCATGTACAGAGCATCAGATTGGGGAAGAGCAGTGCAGTTTCAGAAGTGGTAGAGGATGTGTGGATCAGGTGTTTGCTTTGAAGAATGTATGTGAGAAATACTTAGAAAAGCAAATGGATTTGTATGTAGCATTTATGGATCTGGAGAAGGCATATGATAGAGTTGATAGAGATGCTCTGTGGAAGGTATTAAGAATATATGGTGTGGGAGGCAAGTTGTTAGAAGCAGTGAAAAGTTTTTATCGAGGATGTAAGGCATGTGTACGTGTAGGAAGAGAGGAAAGTGATTGGTTCTCAGTGAATGTAGGTTTGCGGCAGGGGTGTGTGATGTCTCCATGGTTGTTTAATTTGTTTATGGATGGGGTTGTTAGGGAGGTAAATGCAAGAGTCCTGGAAAGAGGGGCAAGTATGAAGTCTGTTGGGGATGAGAGAGCTTGGGAAGTGAGTCAGTTGTTGTTCGCTGATGATACAGCGCTGGTGGCTGATTCATGTGAGAAACTGCAGAAGCTGGTGACTGAGTTTGGTAAAGTGTGTGGAAGAAGAAAGTTAAGAGTAAATGTGAATAAGAGCAAGGTTATTAGGTACAGTAGGGGTGAGGGTCAAGTCAATTGGGAGGTGAGTTTGAATGGAGAAAAACTGGAGGAAGTGAGGTGTTTTAGATATCTGGGAGTGGATCTGTCAGCGGATGGAACCATGGAAGCGGAAGTGGATCATAGGGTGGGGGAGGGGGCGAAAATTTTGGGAGCCTTGAAAAATGTGTGGAAGTCGAGAACAGTATCTCGGAAAGCAAAAATGGGTATGTTTGAAGGAATAGTGGTTCCAACAATGTTGTATGGTTGCGAGGCGTGGGCTATGGATAGAGTTGTGCGCAGGAGGATGGATGTGCTGGAAATGAGATGTTTGAGGACAATGTGTGGTGTGAGGTGGTTTGATCGAGTAAGTAACGTAAGGGTAAGAGAGATGTGTGGAAATAAAAAGAGCGTGGTTGAGAGAGCAGAAGAGGGTGTTTTGAAATGGTTTGGTCACATGGAGAGAATGAGTGAGGAAAGATTGACCAAGAGGATATATGTGTCGGAGGTGGAGGGAACGAGGAGAAGAGGGAGACCAAATTGGAGGTGGAAAGATGGAGTGAAAAAGATTTTGTGTGATCGGGGCCTGAACATGCAGGAGGGTGTAAGGAGGGCAAGGAATAGAGTGAATTGGAGCGATGTGGTATACAGGGGTTGACGTGCTGTCAGTGGAGTGAATCAGGGCATGTGAAGCGTCTGGGGTAAACCATGGAAAGGTGTGTAGGTATGTATATTTGCGTGTGTGGACGTGTGTATGTACATGTGTATGGGGGGGGGGGGGGTTGGGCCATTTCTTTCGTCTGTTTCCTTGCGCTACCTCGCAAACGCGGGAGACAGCGACAAAGTATATATAAAAAAAAAAAAAAAAAAAAAAAAAAAAAAGATGTTTAGGAAGGAAACAAATAACGTACATAAGACGAGAAAAAAAGGGAAAATCAGTGAGGGCGTGTGTGTGTGTGTGTGTTAATAGGGAGGTGCAGAACTGAAGAAGTGAGAGGGAGATGGAGTGAGTATTTTGAAAGTTTGTTGATAGAGCGGCAGATATAGGTTGTTTTGGTCAGGGTGGTGTGCAAATTGAGAGGGTCAGGGAGAATGGTTTAGTAAACAGAGAAGAGGTAGTGAAAGCTTTGCAGAAGATGAAAGCTGGCAATGCGGCAGGTTTGGACGGTATTGCAGTGGATTTATTCATTTACTATACTTTGTCACTGTCTCCCACATTAGTGAGGTAGCGCAAGGAAACATACGAAAGAATGGCCCAACCAACCCACATACACATGTATATACATACTCGTCCACGCATCCACATATACATACCTATACATAACATATTATCTATTTGCTCTGTCGCTGTCTCCCGCGTTAGCAAAGTAGGACAAGGAAACAGACGAAAGAACAGCCCAACCAACCCAAATACACACATATATACATACACGTCCACACATGCACATATACATATACACACACACATATAAATATATACACATGTACATAATTCACACTGTCTGCCTTTATTAAATAAATTCCCATCACCACCCTGCCACACATGAAATAACAACCCCCTCCCCCCTCATAAGCAAAACCACATTTCCCTTTCCACATCCACGCCCCACAAAACATTCCATGGTTTACCCCAGACGCTTAACATGCCCTGGTTCAATCCATTGACAGCACGTTGACCCAGGTATACCACATCATTCCAATTCACTCTATCCCTTCCACGCCTTTCACCCTCCTGCATCTCCAGGCCCCGAGTACTCAAAATCTTTCTTACTCCATCATTCCACCTCCTATTTGGTCTCCCACTTCTCCTTGTTCACTCCACCTCTGACACACATGTCCATTTTGTCAATCTTTCCTCATTCATTCTCTCCATGTGACCAAACCATTTCAATATACCCTCTTCTCCTCTCACAACCACCCTCTTTCTATTACCACACATCTCTCTTACCCTTTCATTACTTACTCAATCAAACCATCGGACACCACATACTGACCTCATGTATCTCCTTTCCAACATATCCACCCTACTCTGCACAACCCTATCTATAGCCCATGCCTCACAACCATACAACATTGTTGGAACCACTATTCCTTCAAACATATCCATTTTTGCTTTCGGAGATAATGTTCTCGCCTTCCACACATTCTTCAAGGCTCCCAAAACCTTCACCCCCTCCCCCACCCTATGACTCACCTCCGCTTCCATGCTTCCATCTGCTGCCAAATCCACTCCCAGATATCTAAAACACTTTACTTCCTCCAGTTTTTCTCCAGTGAAACTTCCCTCACAACTGACTTGTACGTCAACCCTACTATACCTAATAACCTTTCTCTTATTCACATTTAACCTCAGCTTTCTTCTTTCACACACTTTACCAATCTCAGTCACCACCTTCTGCAGTTTCTTACATGAATCAGCCATCACTGGTGTATCATCAGCGAACAACAACTGACTCACTTCCCTAGCCCTCTCATCCACAACAGACTGCATACTTGCCCCTCCCTCCAAAACTCTTGCATTCATCTCCCTAACAACCCCATCTATAAACAAATTAAACAACCATGAAGACATCACACACCCCTGCCACAAACAAACATATACTGGGAACCAAGCACTTTCCTCTCTTCCTACACGTACACATGCCTTACATCCTAAATAAAAATTTTTCACTGCTTCTAGCAACCTGCCTCCCACACCATATCCTCTTCTCAAAACTTTCCACAAATCATATGCCTTCCCCATATCCATAAATGCTACATACAAATCCATTTCTTTTTCAAAGTATTTCTCACATACATTCTTCAAAGCAAACACCTGACCCACATATCCTCTACCACTTGTGACACCAAACAGCTCTTCCACAATCTGATGCTCTGTACAGGACTTCACCCTCTCAATCAATACCCTCCATATAATTTCCCAGGTATACTCAACAAACTTATACCTCTGTAACTTGAACACTAACCTTCATCCCTCTTCCTTTATACAATGGCACTATTCATGCATTCCACCAATCTTCAGGCAATTCACCATGAGCCATAAATACAATGAATATGCTCACAAACCATTTAACAACAGTCACCCCCTTTTAAAAAATTCAACTGCAATACCATCCAAACCCACCCCCTTGCCGGCCTTCACCTGCAAAGCCCCCATCATTGATGTTCCGATTTGTTCCCTTGTCTTATGCACCACTTTATTTACCTCCTTCCAAAACATCTCTTTATTCTCCCTAAAATTTAATGATACTCTCTTTCCCCAACTCTCATTTGCCCTCTTTTTCACCTCTTGCACCTTTCTCTTGACCTCCTGCCTCTTTCTTTTATACATCTCCCATTCATTTGCATTTTATCCCAGCAAAAATCGTCCAGATGCCTCTCTTCTCTTTCACTAATAATCTTACTTCTTCATCCCACCACTCACTACCCTTTCTAATATGCCCATCTCCCACACTTCTCATGCTGTAAGCATCTTCTGTGCAAGCCATCACTGCTTCCCTCAATACATCCCAGACATATATATTATATTTATTTATATCTATATTTTATCTAGTTTGCTTTGTCGCAGTCTCCTGCGTTAGCGAAGGAGCGCAAGGAATCAAATGAAAGAAATGGCCCAACCCACCCACATACACATGTATATACATACATGTCCACACAAACAAATATATATACCTATACATCTCAAAGTATACATATATATACACACAGACATATACATATATACACATGTACATAATTCATAATGGCTGCCTTTATTCATTCCCATCACCACCCCGCCAAACATAAAATAAAAACCCCCTCCCCCTCATGTGTGCGAGGTAGTGCTAGAAAAAGACAACAGAGGCCACATTCATTCACACTCAGTCTCTAGCTGTCATGTAATACTGCACCGAAACCACAGCTCCCTTTCCACATCCAGGCCCTACAGAACTTTCCATGGTTTACCCCAGACACTTCACATGCCCTGGTTCAATCCATTGACAGCACGTCGACCCCGGTGTACTACATCGTTCCAATTCACTATTCCTTGCCCGCCTTTCACCCTCCTGCATGTTCAGGCCCCGATCACTCAAAATCTTTTTCAATCCATCTTTCCACCTCCAATTTGGTCTCCCACTTCTATTCGTTCCCTCCACCTCTGACACATATATCCTCTTGTTCAATCTTTCCTCACTCATTTTCACCATGAGACCAAACCATTTCAAAACACCCTCTTCTGCTCTCTCAAACACTCGTTTTATTACCGCACATCTCTCTTACACTTACATTACTTACTCGATCAAACCACCTCACACCACATATTGTCCTCAAACATCTCATTTCCAGCACATCCACCCTCCTCCGCACAACTCTATCCATAGCCCACACCTCGCAACAATACAACATTGTTGGAACCACTATTCCTTCAAACATACCCATTTTAGCTTTCCAAGATAATGTTCTCTACTTCCACACATTCTTCAAGGCTCCCAGGATTTTGCACCCTTCCCCACCCTATGATTCACTTCCACTTCCATGGTTTAATCCACTGCTAAATACACTCCCAGATAACTAAAACACTTCACTTCATCCAGTTTTTCTCCATTCAAACTTACCTCCCAACTGACTAACCCTCAACCCTACTGTACCTAATAACCTTGCTCTTATTCACATTTACTCTTAACTTTCTTCTTTCACACACTTTACCAAACTCAAGTCACCAGCTTCCGCAGTTTCTCACATCAATCAGCCACCAGCGCTGTATCATCAGCGAACAACAACTGACTTGCTTCCTAGGTTCTCTCATTCACAACAGACTGCATACTTGCCCCTCTTTCCAAAACTCTTGCACTGACCTCCCTAACAACCCCATCCATAAACAAATTAAACAACCATCGAGACATCACACACCCCTGTCGCAAACCTACATTCACTGAGAACCAATCACTTTCCTCTCTTCCTACAAGTACACATGCCTTACATCCTCGAAAAAAACTTTTCACTGCTTCTAACTTGCCTCCCACACCATACATTCTTAATACCTTCCACAGAGCATCTCTATCAACTCTATCATATGCCTTCTCCAGATCCATAAATGATACATACAAAACCATTTGCTTTTCTAAGTATTTCTCACATACATTCTTCAAAGCAAACACCTGATCCACACATCCTCTACCACTTCTGAAACCACAATGCTCTTCCCCAATCTGATGCTCTGTGCATGCCTTCACCCTCTCAATCAATACCCTCCCATATAATTTACCAGTAATACTCAACAAACTTGCACCTATGTAATTTGAGCACTCACCTTTGTCTCCTTTGCCTTTGTACAATGGCACTATGCAAGCATTCCGCCAATCATCAGGTACCTCACCATGAATTATACATACATTAAATAACCTTACCAACCAGTCAACAATACAGTCACCCCCTTTTTTAATCAATTCCACTGCAATACCATCCAAACCCGCTGCCTTGCAGGCTTTCATCTTCTGCAAAGCTTTTACTACCTCTTCTCTGTTTACCAAAACATTTTCCCTAAACCTCTCACTTTGCACATCACCTCGACCAAAACACCTTATATCTGCCTTATATCTTATATCATCAAACACATTCAACAAACCTTCAAAATGCTCACTCCATCTTCTTCTCACATCACCACTACTTGTTATCACCTCCCCATTAGCCCCCCTCACTGAAGTTCCCTTTGTTCCCTTGTCTTACGAACTTTATTTACCTCCTTCCAAAATATCTTTTTATTCTCCCTAAAATTTAACGATACTCTCTCATTACAACTCTCATTTGCCCTCTTTTTCACCGCTTGAACCTTTCTCTTGACTTCCTGCCTCTTTCTTTTATAAATCTCCCACTCACTTGCATTATTTCCCTAAATATATCCCATTCCTCCCCCACTCCCCTTACCTCCTTTGTTCTCACCTTTTTCCATTCTGTACTAACAACTTACTTCCCACACCATATATTATTAATACCTTCCACAGAGCATCTCTATCAACTCTATAATATGCCTTCTCCAGATCCAAAAATGCTACATATAAATCCATTTGCTTTTCCAAGTAATTCTAACATATATTCTCACATATATTCTTCAAAGCAAACACCTGATCCACACATCCTCTACCACTTCTGAAACCGCACTGCTCTTCCCCAATCTGATGCTCTGTATATGCCTTCACCCTCTCAATCAATACCCTCCCATATAATTTACCAGGAATACTCAAACTTATACCTCTGTAATTTGAGTGCTAACTTTTATCCCCTTTGCCTTTGTACAATGTCACTAAGCAAGCATTCCACCAATCCTCAGGCCATGAGTCATACATACATTAATTAACCTTACCAACCAGTCAACAATAGAGTCACCCCCTTTTTGAATAAATTCCACTGCCTTGCAGGCTTTCATATTCTGCAAAGCTTTTACTACCTCTTTTCTGTTTACCAAATCATTCTCTCTAACCCTCTCACTTTGCACACCACCTTGACCAAAACACCCTATATCTGTCACTCTCTCATCAAACACATTCAACAAACCTTCAAAATACTCACTCCATCTCCTTCTCACATAACCACTGCTTGTTATCACCTCCCCATTAGCCCCCTTCACTTAAGTTCCCAGAGTATAATAAATATAAATATCTTTCTTTCTTTAAAGTATTCGCCATTTCCCACGTTAGTGAGGTAGCGTTAAGAACAGAGGACTGGGCCTTTTTTGGAATATCCTCACCTGGCCCCCTCTGTTCCTTCTTTTGGAGAGAGAAAAAAAAAAAAGAGGGGAGGATTTCCAGCCCCCCGCTCCCTCCCCTTTTAGTCGCCTTCTACGACACGCAGGGAAAACGTGGGAAGTATTCTTATTCCCCTATTATTCCCCTATTTATTTATTTATTTTGCTTTGTCGCTGTCTCCCGCGTTTGCGAGGTAGCGCAAGGCAACAGATGAAAGAAATGGCACAACCCACCCCCATACACAATGTACACACACACACACGCAAATAAACATACCTATACATCTCAAGTGAGAGGGTTAGGGAAAATGATTTGGTAAACAGAGAAGAGGTAGTAAAAGCTTTGCGGAAGATGAAAGCCGGCAAGGCAGCAGGTTTGGATGGTATTGCAGTGGAATTTATTAAAAAAGGGGGTGACTGTATTGTTGACTGGTTGGTAAGGTTATTTAATGTATGTATGACTCATGGTGAGGTGCCTGAGGATTGGCGGAATGCTTGCATAGTGCCATTGTACAAAGGCAAAGGGGATAAGAGTGAGTGCTCAAATTACAGAGGTATAAGTTTGTTGAGTATTCCTGGTAAATTATATGGGAGGGTATTGATTGAGAGGGTGAAGGCATGTACAGAGCATCAGATTGGGGAAGAGCAGTGTGGTTTCAGAAGTGGTAGAGGATGTGTGGATCAGGTGTTTGCTTTGAAGAATGTATGTGAGAAATACTTAGAAAAGCAAATGGATTTGTATGTAGCATTTATGGATCTGGAGAAGGCATATGATAGAGTTGATAGAGATGCTCTGTGGAAGGTATTAAGAATATATGGTGTGGGAGGCAAGTTGTTAGAAGCAGTGAAAAGTTTTTATCGAGGATGTAAGGCATGTGTACGTGTAGGAAGAGAGGAAAGTGATTGGTTCTCAGTGAATGTAGGTTTGCGGCAGGGGTGTGTGATGTCTCCATGGTTGTTTAATTTGTTTATGGATGGGGTTGTTAGGGAGGTAAATGCAAGAGTTTTGGAAAGAGGGGCAAGTATGAAGTCTGTTGGGGATGAGAGAGCTTGGGAAGTGAGTCAGTTGTTGTTCGCTGAGGATACAGCGCTGGTGGCGGATTCATGTGAGAAACTGCAGAAGCTGGTGACGGAGTTTGGTAAAGTGTGTGGAAGAAGAAAGTTAAGAGTAAATGTCAATAAGAGCAAGGTTATTAGGTACAGTAGGGTTGAGGGTCAAGTCAATTGGGAGGTGAGTTTGAATGGTGAGAGGCTGGAGGAAGTGAAGTGTTTTAGATATCTGGGAGTGGATCTGTCAGCGGATGGAACCATGGATGCGGAAGTGGATCATAGGGTGGGGGAGGGGGCGAAAATTTTGGGAGCCTTGAAAAATGTGTGGAAGTCGAGAACATTATTTAGGAAAGCAAAAATGGGTATGTTTGAAGGAATAGTAGTTCCAACAATGTTGTATGGTTGCGAGGCGTGGGCTATGGATAGAGTTGTGCGCAGGAGGATGGATGTGCTGGAAATGAGATGTTTGAGGACAATGTGTGGTGTGAGGTGGTTTGATCGAGTAAGTAACGTAAGGGTAAGAGAGATGTGTGGAAATAAAAAGAGCGTGGTTGAGAGAGCAGAAGAGGGTGTTTTGAAATGGTTTGGGCACATGGAGAGAATGAGTGAGGAAAGATTGACCAAGAGGATATATGTGTCGGAGGTGGAGGGAACGAGGAGAAGAGGGAGACCAAATTGGAGGTGGAAAGATGGAGTGAAAAGGATTTTGTGTGATCGGGGCCTGAACATGCAGGAGGGTGAAAGGAGGGCAAGGAATAGAGTGAATTGGAGCGATGTGGTATACAGGGGTTGACGTGCTGTCAGTGGATTGAATCAAGGCATGTGAAGCGTCTGGGGTAAACCATGGAAAGCTGTGTAGGTATGTATATTTGCGTGTGTGGACGTGTGTATGTACATGTGTATGGGGGGGGTTGGGCCATTTCTTTCGTCTGTTTCCTTGCGCTACCTCGCAAACGCGGGAGACAGCGACAAAGTATAAAAAAAAAAAAAAAAAAAAAAAAAAAATACATCTCAAATGTACATATATATATACACACACAGACACATACATATATACCCATGCACACGATTAACACTGTCTACCCCGATTCATTCCCATCGCCACCTCGCCACACATGGAATACCATCCCCCTCCCCCCTTATGTGTGCGAGGTAGCACTAGGAAAAGACAAGAAAGGCCCCATTCGTTCACACTCAGTCTCCAGCTGTAACGCAATAATGCCCGAAACCACAGCTCCCTTTCCACATCCAGGCCCCACACAACTTTCCATGGTTTACCCCAGACGTTTCACATGCCCTGATTCAATCCACTGACAACACGTCAACCCCAGTATACCACATCGATCCAATTCACTCTATTCCTTGCCCACCTTTCACCCTCCTGCATGTTCAGGCCCCGATCACACAAAATCTTTTCCACTCCATCTTTCCATCTCCAATTTGGTCTCCCACTTCTCCTCGTTCCCTCCACCTCCGACACATATATCCTCTCCGTCAATCTTTCCTCACTCATTCTCTCCATGTGCCCAAACCATTTCAAAACACCCTCTTCTGCTCTCTCAACCACGCTCTTTTTATTTCCACACATCTCTCTTACCCTTACATTACTTACTCGATCAAACCACCTCACACCACACATTGCCCTCAAACATCTCATTTCCAGCACATCCACCCTCCTGCGCACAACTCTATCCATAGCCCACGCCTCGCAACCATACATCATTGTTGGAACCACTAGTCCCACAACCAGCAAGCAGGGCCATAAAGAATCTCTTCTTCTGGGGTTGGGATGCTATATTCTATTGGTACACATGATGGCAGAAATATGTCTTCATCATTGGAGAGGGCAAAGTTCACCTGGACACGAGGATAAGCCTGACTCTTGGATGCGTGAAGACACCTGCTCCGAATTACAGATCGATAACAGCAGATGGACTCTAAGTCAACTGTTGCAGTAACCACTTCGTGTGCGAGGTAGCGCTAGGAAAAGACAACAAAGGCCCCATTCGTTCACTCAGTTCCTAGCTGTCATGCAATAATGCCCAAAACCACAGCTCCCTTTCCACATCCAGGCCCCAACCCAACGTTCCAGGGTTTACCCCAGACGCTTCACATGCCCTGATTCAATCCACTGACAGCACGTCAACCCTGGTATACCACATCGATTCAATTCACTCTATTCCTTCCCCGCCTTTCACCCACCTGCATATATTTTTTTTTTTTTTTTTTTTTTTTTTTGTCGCTGTCTCCCGCGTTTGCGAGGTAGCGCAAGGAAACAGACGAAAGAAATGGCCCAACCCACCCCCATACACATGTATATACATACGTCCACACATGCAAATATACATACCTACACAGCTTTCCATGGTTTACCCAAGACGCTTCACATGCCTTGATTCAATCCACTGACAGCACGTCAACCCCGGTATACCACATCGCTCCAATTCACTCTATTCCTTGACCTCCTTTCACCCTCCTGCATGTTCAGGCCCCGATCCCACAAAATCTTTTTCGCTCCATCTTTCCACCTCCAATTTGGTCTCCCTCTTCTCCTTGCTCCCTCCACCTCCGACACATATATCCTCTTGGTCAATCTTTCCTCACTCATCCTCTCCATGTGCCCAAACCACTTCAAAACACCCTCTTCTGCTCTCTCAACCACGCTCTTTTTATTTCCACACATCTCTCATACCCTTACGTTACTCACTCGATCAAACCACCTCACACCACACATTGTCCTCAAACATCTCATTTCCAGCACATCCATCCTCCTGCGCACAACTCTATCCATAGCCCACGCCTCGCAACCATACAACATTGTTGGAACTACTATTCCTTCAAACATACCCATTTTTGCTTTCCAAGATAATGTTCTCGACTTCCACACATTCTTCAAGGCCCCCAGAATTTTCGCCCCCTCCCCCACCCTATGATCCACTTCCGCTTCCATGGTTCCATCCGCTGCCAGATCCACTCACAGATATCTATATATATATATCTATATATATCTATATATATATATATATATATATATATATATATATATATATATATATATATATCTATATATATATATATATATATATATATATATATATATATATATATATATATAGCGTGGGGCCAGAAATCCTCCCCTCCTTGTATTAACTTTCTAAAATGGGAAACAGAAGAAGGAGTCACGCAGGGAGTGCTCATCCTCCTCGAAGGCTCAGAGTGGGGTGCCTAAATGTGTGTGGATGTAACCAAGATGTGAAAAAAGGAGAGATAGGTAGTATGTTTGAGGAGAGGAACCTGCATGTTTTGGCTCTGAGTGAAACGAAGCTCAAGGGTAAAGGGGAAGAGTGGTTTGGGAATGTCTGGGGGGTAAAGTCAGGGGTTAGTAAGAGGACAAGAGCAAGGGAAGGAGTAGCAATACTCCTGAAACAGGAGTTGTGGGAGTATGTGATAGAGTGTAAGAAAGTAAATTCTCGATTAATATGGGTAAAACTGAAAGTTGATGGAGAGAGGTGGGTGATTATTGGTGCATATGCACCTGGGCATGAGAAGAAAGATCAAGAGAGGCAAGTGTTTTGGGAGCAGCTGAATGAGAGTGTGTTAGTGGTTTTGATGCACGAGACCGGGTTATAGTGATGGGTGATTTGAATGCGAAGGTGAGTAATGTGACAGTTGAGGGAATAATTGGTATACATGGGGTGTTCAGTGTTGTAAATGGAAATGGTGAAGAGCTTGTAGATTTATGTGCTGAAAAAGGACTGATGATTGGGAATACCTGGTTTAAAAAGCGAGATATACATAAGTATACTTATGTAAGTAGGAGATATGGCCAGAGAGCGTTATTGGATTACGTGTTAATTGACAGGCGTGCGAAAGAGAGACTTTTGGATGTTAATGTGCTGAGAGGTGCAACTGGAGGGATGTCTGATCATTATCTTGTGGAGGCTAAGGTGAAGATTTGTATGGGTTTTCAGAAAAGAAGAGTGAATGTTGGGGTGAAGAGGGTGGTGAGAGAAAGTGAGCTAGGGAAGGAGACCTGTGTGAGGAAGTACCAGGAGAGACAGTACAGAATGGAAAAAGGTGAGAACAATGGAAGTAAGGGGAGTGGGGGAGGAATGGGATGTATTTAGGGAATCAGTGATGGATTGCGCAAAAGATGCTTGTGGCATGAGAAGAGTGGGAGGTGGGTTGATTAGAAAGGGTAGTGAGTGGTGGGATGAAGAAGTAAGAGTATTAGTGAAAGAGAAGAGAGAGGCATTTGGACGATTTTTGCAGGGAAAAAATGCAATTGAGTGGGAGATGTATAAAAGAAAGAGACAGGAGGCCAAGAGAAAGGTGCAAGAGGTGAAAAAAAGGGCAAATGAGAGTTGGGGTGAGAGAGTATCATTAAATTTTAGGGAGAATAAAAAGATGTTCTGGAAGGAGGTAAATAAAGTGCGTAAGACAAGGGAGCAAATGGGAACTTCAGTGAAGGGCGCAAATGGGGAGGTGATAACAAGTAGTGGTGATGTGAGAAGGAGCTGGAGTGAGTATTTTGAAGGTTTGTTGAATGTGTTTGATGATAGAGTGGCAGATATAGGGTGTTTTGGTCGAGGTGGTGTGCAAAGTGAGAGGGTTAGGGAAAATGATTTGGTAAACAGAGAAGAGGTAGTGAAAGCTTTGTGGAAGATGAAAGCTGGCAAGGCAGCAGGTTTGGATGGTATTGCAGTGGAATTTATTAAAAAAGGGGGTGACTGTATTGTTGACTGGTTGGTAAGGTTATTTAATGTATGTATGACTCATGGTGAGGTGCCTGAGGATTGGCGGAATGCATGCATAGTGCCATTGTACAAAGGCAAAGGGGATAAGAGTGAGTGCTCAAATTACAGAGGTATAAGTTTCTTGAGTATTACTGGTAAGTTATATGGGAGGGTATTGATTGAGAGGGTGAAGGCATGTACAGAGCATCAGATTGGGGAAGAGCAGTGTGGTTTCAGAAGTGGTAGAGGATGTGTGGATCAGGTGTTTGCTTTGAAGAATGTATGTGAGAAATACTTAGAAAAGCAAATGGATTTGTATGTAGCATTTATGGATCTGGAGAAGGCATATGATAGAGTTGATAGAGATGCTCTGTGGAAGGTATTAAGAATATATGGTGTGGGAGGCAAGTTGTTAGAAGCAGTGAAAAGTTTTTATCGAGGATGTAAGGCATGTGTACGTGTAGGAAGAGAGGAGTGATTGGTTCTCAGTGAATGTAGGTTTGCGGCAGGGGTGTGTGATGTCTCCATGGTTGTTTAATTTGCTTATGGATGGGGTTGTTAGGGAGGTAAATGCAAGAGTTTTGGAAAGAGGGGCAAGTATGAAGTCTGTTGGGGATGAGAGAGCTTGGGAAGTGAGTCAGTTGTTGTTCGCTGATGATACAGCGCTGGTGGCTGATTCATGTGAGAAACTGCAGAAGCTGGTGACTGAGTTTGGTAAAGTGTGTGGAAGAAGAAAGTTAAGAGTAAATGTGAATAAGAGCAAGGTTATTAGGTACATTAGGGTTAAGGGTCAAGTCAATTGGGAGGTGAGTTTGAATGGAGAAAAACTGGAGGAAGTGAAGTGTTTTAGATATCTGGGATTGGATCTGGCAGCGGATGGAACCATGGAAGTGGAAGTGGATCATAGGGTGGGGGAGGGGGCAAAAATTCTGGGGGCCTTGAAGAATGTGTGGAAGTCGAGAACATTATCTCGGAAAGCAAAAATGGGTATGTTTGAAGGAATAGTGGTTCCAACAATGTTGTATGGTTGCGAGGCGTGGGCTATGGATAGAGTTGTGCGCAGGAGGATGGATGTGCTGGAAATGAGATGTTTGAGGACAATGTGTGGTGTGAGGTGGTTTGATCGAGTGAGTAACGTAAGGGTAAGAGAGATGTGTGGAAATAAAAAGAGCGTGGTTGAGAGAGCAGAAGAGGGTGTTTTCAAGTGGTTTGGGCACATGGAGAGGATGAGTGAGGAAAGATTGACCAAGAGGATATATGTGTCGGAGGTGGAGGGAACGAGGAGAAGAGGGAGACCAAATTGGAGGTGGAAAGATGGAGTGAAAAAGATTTTGTGTGATCGGGGCCTGAACATGCAGGAGGGTGAAAGGAGGGCAAGGAATAGAGTGAATTGGATCGATGTGGTATACCGGGGTTGACGTGCTGTCAGTGGATTGAATCAAGGCATGTGAAGCGTCTGGGGTAAACCAAGGAAAGCTGTGCAGGTATGTATATTTGCGTGTGTGGACGTATGTATATACATGTGTATGGGGGTGGGTTGGGCCATTTCTTTCGTCTGTTTCCTTGCGCTACCTCGCAAACGCGGGAGACAGCGACAAAGTATAATAAAAAAATAAGAAAAATATGTATATATATATATATATATATATATATATATATATATATGAGTTTGTTGAGTATTCCTGGTAAATTATATGGGAGGGTAATGATTGAGAGGGTGAAGGCATGTACAGAGCATCAGATTGGGGAAGAGCAGTGTGGTTTCAGAAGTGGTAGAAGATGCGTGGATCAGGTGTTTGCTTTGAAGAATGTATGTGAGAAATACTTAGAATAGCAAATGGATTTGTATGTAGCATTTATGGATCTGGAGAAGGCATATGATAGAGTTGATAGAGATGCTCTGTGTAAGGTATTAAGAATATATGGTGTGGGAGGAAAGTTGTTAGAAGCAGTGAAAAATTTTTATCGAGGATGTAAGGCATGTGTACGTGTAGGAAGAGAGGAAAGTGATTGGTTCTCAGTGAATGTAGGTTTGCGGCAGGGGTGTGTGATGTCTCCATGGTTGTTTAATTTGTTTATGGATGGGGTTGTTAGGGAGGTAAATGCAAGAGTTTTGGAAAGAGGGGCAAGTATGAAGTCTGTTGGGGATGAGAGAGCTTGGGAAGTGAGTCAGTTGTTGTTCGCTGATGATACAGCGCTGGTGGCTGATTCATGTGAGAAACTGCAGAAGCTGGTGACTGAGTTTGGTAAAGTGTGTGGAAGAAGAAAGTTAAGAGTAAATGTGAATAAGAGCAAGGTTATTGGGTACAGTAGGGTTGAGGGTCAAGTCAATTGGGAAGTGAGTTTGAATGGAGAAAAACTGGAGGAAGTGAAGTGTTTTAGATATCTGGGAGTGGATCTGGCAGCGGATGGAACCATGGAAGTGGAAGTGGATCATAGGGTGGGGGAGGGGGCAAAAATTCTGGGGGCCTTGAAGAATGTGTGGAAGTCGAGAACATTATCTCGGAAAGCAAAAATGGGTATGTTTGAAGGAATAGTGGTTCCAACAATGTTGTATGGTTGCGAGGCGTGGGCTATGGATAGAGTTGTGCGCAGGAGGATGGATGTGCTGGAAATGAGATGTTTGAGGACAATGTGTGGTGTGAGGTGGTTTGATCGAGTGAGTAACGCAAGGGTAAGAGAGATGTGTGGAAATAAAAAGATCGTGGTTGAGAGAGCAGAAGAGGGTGTTTTGAAGTGGTTTGGGCACATGG